>NC_134524.1:35073967-35346467 GCF_027942865.1 Odontesthes bonariensis | reverse complement strand
CCCTAACCCTAACCCTAACCCTAACCCTTACCCTAGTAAGTACAATTCAAGCCAATTGGAATTCAATTCATTAATAATAATCATAGTTCATAAAATATTCCTATTCGTTCATATAGAACCAATTCAAAAACAATTTCCTAGCTAAGAAAACCAACAGATTGCACTGAAAACTATTCCCATGCATGTCAGAGTCCTGTGTGTGTGTGTGTAAATGTGAGTGCGAGTGATGCATCTCTTCCAGTGAGGATCTTGGTGGAGAGCCTACACAGGTGGAGCTCATTGCCTCATCAGGGTGCTGGGAATAAAGGAGCTGCAGAGCCTTCACTCAGTAACTCCACCGGCAGTCTCTCTGGCCGGCTGTTGTACTTTACCTGTTACAAGTTATTGACTATAATCACTGTTTATGCGACTGAATCACAACTTTTTGGACAAAATAGCTTACAACCTTTCCACCAAATGCGGTCCCATGCATTTCCTATGGAAAATACATTTTATCATGAGCATTTTGTTAAAAAACCATGTCTCCAAAATAGGTACCTATCGACTCCAAATGGCCTGAAACGTGCTCCTAACAACATTCCCCAGGGTCGCTTTTGGCTGTGGGACTTATTGAAAAAAAATTAAAGCCACACTACGCTCATTTCAATGGGGAAACGGTTTATGTTGAATAACTCCCGAACGGAAGGTCCTAGAGATTTGGAAAGTTGATCCGTCCCACATAATTCGGCCATGGGCTTTCCAATGGTACCCCCCACGAGTCTCTACGACATTCACTTCCGGAGTTATGGGCCAATCAGTGACGAGAATGTTAAAACGTCTATATCTCCGGAACAGAAGGCCCAAAACCTTATTCATTGGTACTGTGAGATTCAGCGGGCCCACAAATGGGGGGGTAGCCGAAGTTTCGATGCTGTGAATCACTGTTAAGGGTACTGAATCACCACGTCAAAGGTGGCGCTCAGCGACTACATTTTGCGTCATAACTCCCGAACGAAAGCTCGTAGAGACTCGGAAGTGACTTCCGTCAGACATAATTCGACCCTTCTGAACACGCCTGACTTGTCCCCAGGTCTCTACGACCTTCCGTTCAGGAGATATAGGCGTTTTAACGTGATTGGCTAATAACTCCGGACCGGAAGTTCCCACCCCTTATTCATTGGTACTGCTAGATGGAGCGTCCCCGAAAATGGGGGGGTAGCCAAAGTTTCGGAGCTATGAATCACTGTTAAGGGTTCCGAATTAGACCCTCTGAAGTGGCACTCTTGCCTTACCCTAACCTAACCCTAACCCTAACCCTAAACCCTTCTAAGTTTTTATAATCCCTACCCTAACCCTAAACCTCGCCCGCCCTAACCTTAACCCCGCCCGCCCTAACCTTAACCCCGCCCGCCCCAGACCTAACCCCGCCCGCCCTAAGCTTAACCCCGCCCTTACCTAACCCCGCCCGCCCAAAACCTAACCCCGCCCGCCCCTACCCTAAAACCCCGCCCGCTCTTAACTTAACCCCACCCACCCTAAGCCTAACCCCGCCCGCCCCAAAACTAACCCCGCCCGCCCTAAACCTAACCCCGCCCGCCCTTAGCTTAACCCCGCCTGCCCCAGACTTAACCCCGCCCGCCCAAAACCTAACCTGCTGTTTGGAGTTGGAGGATACCTGGTATTTCACTAAATTAAGAGAACGTGGACAGCGTTTGAGGGGGTCGCAAGAGCAATCAACACTCAGACTGAGTGAAACTTTTTTTTTTTTTTTTCGGTACAATCTCCCGTCCTGAGCATGCCCGAGGCGACTGTGGAGAGAAACGACTCCCTTTTAACAGGAAGAAACCTCTGGCCATCCGCCTCGACCAGCTGGGGTTTGAGAAGACAAAAAGGGGGGGCACTGTAACACCATTCAGAGGATATCTGTTGGAACAGGGAAACACGAGTTAATGACCACAATAATGTCACATATACATAATGTTATTTGAGAAATTGAACAGGGGAAAAAGAGAGTAAAGTGAGGAAAGGTGTGACAGATGAGGCCCCCCAGGAGTCTAGGCCTATAGCAGCTTAACTATGGGATGTTTCAGGATTACCTGAGCCATCCCTAACTATAAGCTTTACCAAAAAGGAAAGTTTTAAGCCTGATCTTAAAAGTCGAAAGGGTGTTTGCTTCCCGGACATTCCCGGACATTTACACATGTTCGCAGGCTGGCTGAGATTCCTGGACTCAGAAGAGAAATGGATTAACCTGGGAGAAGGTTGATTGATTACTTGGACCGGGCGGAAATGGTCTACATTCCACAATTCGGCTGATCGGGATTTTGCCGTGAGACACCAGCAGAAACTCAAAGGCAGGCGGCAAAATCAGTAGTCTGTCTGACCCAAAACAAAAAATTGTTATTTCAATCTGGTGCCCCAGGACTGGCATTGCAGCCAAAAGCAAAATCGTTCTCCAAGTTTGTTATGTAAACATGATGGTCTGCCCCTTGTGCCCCCCCCCCCCCCCCCCTTCCTGAGGACCTCTGTGGAAACTGTTTGGACTGGCTGACATACTCATATCATTGTCAAGGACAAAATGCCTGATAAAGTTTTGCACAGACTTACGTGCACACACCCACACACACACATGCTCATTGAATAACACACGCAATTCCTACACCTCCTTCACTGGTCCCAATGATTGATGTGAATGTTTTGCTTCTCTGTGCTGAGGTTTTTGTCCTCCTCTCCCCCAATGTGTTATTTCTTCTGTCATTCTACCCTTATCTTATTAACGCTTCACTAAGAGGAAAACTTAGTTATATTCAAATGGTTATCTTATTGATGAAAACTTAGGCATATTCAAATGGTTTATTAAGACCTATTATCACTGTATAAACCTTAATATTTCCTCTCAGATGAAGGTTTTTTACCCAAGTCCCCTTTAATTTATGGACCATTGAACGGCTTTTTAAATGCTCCCTCTTAGAGGAAAGCTTATCCATGTTTATCATTCATTATATCAACCGTTCTGTTATTAGCTATATTTTTAAATGCTAAAATAAAAGTTTTTATTTTAGCGTCACGTTTTTTTAGTTTATTTTCAAATTGATTTATTATTACATATGATACAAAGCCTACACGGAATTAATTAATAAACATACTCAACAATCAATAACTTTAAAAAAAAAAACACACACATTTACATTTGGATAAGGACAGTGAGTGGATCCGGCTGGACCACAGTCCGTCATGGCAGGAACTCTTCCCGCGATTGGGTAAGGGGTTAGGGAGCGGCGACCCTATTGGGGGGGGGGGGGGGTGCTCCACCTTTCTCTGCTGGAGACAGGCTCAGTTTCTACATCCTAACCCTAACCCTACACTGTAACAAAAAAAATACTAAAAAAACGGTAATTTTCCGGCAGCTGGGGTGCCAAAAAAATACCATGAAAAAACAGAAAATTACTTTCTCATAAAAACACGGTTATTTTCCATAATTAAAATACAGTTTGTAGTTGTAATTTTAACAAGATTTTGCCTTATTTTCTGGTTGTTTTTAACATTTAATTAGAAACATTTTCACATTTTAAAACAATTAAATTACCTAGAAAAATGGTAAATAAACGTTGCATTACGAATAATAATGCTTAAATTTACGGAAATGTGCTGTTATTAGTTGGTTTTATTGACGTTATTTTATGGGAAGAGGTAGTATAATAATTTATATTTGATGTAATATAACAGTATATGACACAAAATAATGTGATTCATCTTTCAAAACATGTAAAAAAAACTGTTGAAAAAATAGTTATTTGGTTTACAATTGCAAGAATTTACTGTTAATTTTAGATAACAAATGTATATTTAAATATTTTACGTTGATTTTAACATTTAATTACAAACATTTCACTTTTAAAACAATGAAATTACCCATGAAGATGGTAAATTAACATTGCAATATGAATAATAATGCTTAAATTTACAGAAATGTGCGTTTATTAGTTGGTTTTAATGGCATTTTATGTAAAAAGGCGGTAATTTAATATAAGACGTAATATAACAGTATACAACATAGTTTGATTAATCTTTAAAAACATGTCAAAGAAAAGTAACTACATATTGGGTGTATTGCAACAATTTACTGTTTATTGTAAATTTATTTATTTTACATTGATTTCCTGAATATTCAAAGTACTTTCAACTCAAAGAACTATACTCACCTAATAACACCAGAATTATTTTAAACTTCACTGGAAATGAATCCATACTTATCCAAGGTACCCATAACTTGGTCAAGTAACCATACATCCACAACATCGATTAGAAACTTTGTCAAACTTCAATGGAAATTAAACTATACTCTATCCAAAGCATCCATATCCTCACTGGATATTAATCCATAACAGTCTGTAATTAGGACAAAGTATCCATAACTTATGAGCACTTCTTATTCCCTTCACTAGGGTAGGGAATAAGAAGTTTTGGTGATCAGTGTGAGAACCTTTAGACTGACTGCAAGGGTTTTTTTGGTGGCGTTCTGCTACACTTTTGATCCCTTGTCTGGATTTATCTTTAAGAGGCACCTGTCAAATGAAAAAAAAAAGTAGCTTTAGTAACTGTGGACCGTACTGTAATTTAATGTTTTCTTACATTTGCAATAAGGTAATACAACAGTGTAGATAGAGCTTGCTTTGTGATAGAGTGTTTGGACATACAGGGAACAGTGGAACAGTGATGTAATGAAAAGATTAAAATGTGAGTACTGTGTATGTGTATTGTGTATGAATGTTTGAATGTTTGAAGGTGGTCAGAGGGGCCGTTTGGTGTGAAATGGCAGCCATGCTCCCCTCAGTCTATCCCAGGGCAGCTGTGGCTACAAACTTAGCTTACCACCACTGATGAGAATGTGTATGAATGAATAATGATTTCTGTAAAGCGCAATATAAATCCAAGTGATTATCATTATTAGTAGTAGTATTGCAAATACTATTTCAGGAAGAAGAACGTAACTTTGGTCAAGTGCTTGTCTATCCCAAATGCTGGCTCAAGTGGGCCTTGAGTTGCCAAAGTTTGGGAACCTTGTACTAATCATTTCAAGGCAAGGCAAGGCAACTTTATTTATAGAGCACAATTCATACACAAGGCAATTCAAAGTGCTTCACAGCTACATAAAATCACAAGAAGGCAATAAAATCATTAATTAATTAATTTAAAAGTGAAGAGTGCAGATAAAATACTTTCAGGTGTCATATGCACAGCTAAATAGAACTGTTTTCAGAATTTAAACATTGTCAGAGTTGAGGCCTGTCTCACATCTTCTGGAAGACTGTTCCAGATTTTAGGAGCATAAAACTGAAACGCAGCCTCACCTTGTTTAGTCCTGACTCTGGGCCCCAGCAGGAGACCCCTCCCTGAGGCAGGAGACCCCTCCCTGAGGTTCTCAGAGCCCCAGTTGGTTCAAATGGCTCTAACATGTCAGAGATGTACTTTGGTGCTTGACCTAGAAGAGACTTGTACACAAGCAGAGCTGTTTTAAAGTCTATTCTCTGAGCGACAGGAAGCCAGTGCAGAGACCTGAGCACTGGACTAATATGGTGGTATTTCCTGGTTCTAGTCAGGACTCGAGCAGCAGCGTTCTGGATGTACTGCAGCTGTCTTACAGCCCGTTTAGAGTCCAGTGAGAAGGCCGTTACAGTAGTCTAACCTGCTGGAGACAAACACATGGATCAGTCTTTCTAAGTCTGGTTTAGATAACCTGACTCACGTCATCTGTCTGCGTTCACCAACTACACGCGGGGGCGTTCCCTTTCCTCACACAGCCATCTGAGGAGCCTGGGAGTCATTGGTGTTTCGTCCGATTAGAAAATAATCAGAGCCAATCATTAATCGCTGGGTGGGACTTTGGATGAATCCCTTTAATCCTGAGATTGTCTTTGCACATACGACAATAATCGTTCACTGATCGCTCCTCGCTCCGTTTCATACTATCTGCTGCCATGGTGTTTGTTATGAAAGGCTAGCTGGTTGCATATGGTCCTGGTGTCGCTCTGAGCTACGTCACGGTTTGAGTCATTGGGAGTGGCTGAAGTGGCATGTCAGTCAAGATGACGGACAGATTCTTCATCCAATCACATGCACGAGTTTTAGAAAAATAGCCCCATTTGAAATCATGTCGGTTGTGGGCTCGTCCCAGATGGTATGCGAATACCAGAAGGCGGGAGTCAGGTAATGGTTTAGACACTATTCCTTTGATTCTGGCAATGTTTTTTAGATGGTAAAAAGCTGCTGATGTTACTGATTTATTGTGGCTGTTAAAGTTCAGGTCTGAGTCCAATATTACCCCGAGATTTCTAACTTGATAATTAGGTTTTAGAGAGAGACTCTCAAGGTGACTGATAACACTTTCTCTTTGTTTCTGTGGGCCACAGACAATGATTTCAGTTTTGTCCGAGTTTAGCTGGAGAAAATTGTTTTGCATCCACACACTGATCTGTTCGATGCAGTGACACAATGTATCTACAGGCCCGTGTTCTCCTGCTGTCAGTGACACGTAGATCTGAGTGTCATCTGCATAGTTGTGGTAGGACACATTATAGCTGTGTATTAGCTGGCCTAGTGGAAGCATGTACAGATTGAACAATACGGGTTCCAGGATTGACCCATTTCAGCACTTGAGCAGTGGTCAGTTTTACAGTACGTGCATTATAAATGGAGCACCGCGTTAGTTCTGGCAGACCACGTAGTCAACGCGCCCTTTGCCTATTGGCTGACGCCGACCCAACCCTTATGGCTCCGCAACCAGCTGCGCTCAATGGGTAATCAGCTGCTGCTCGCAATTGGATGCTGGCATTTGGGGCACTTCATTTAAACTTGGTTGCTGTCACTGCTTTTTTTGTTCTCTGCTTGCACCCACCACCTCCCCTGCTCCACCGATTTCTCATTGCCAAACAATGTCATACTGTGGTTCATTGTTGCTTGCTCTGTTCTAGGGGGTTTGTTGCCTTTACAGCAAATGGAAGGCACTCCACCTGAGGATGCTGCTGTTCCCTGTCTTGGCTTCCATGGAGCTCATGGAAAAGTCGGGAACTTCCTCCGAACAGAGCCATACCGCCAAACACAATTGTATGCATTCAGAATAAGCTTCTGACATTCATCTCTGTTTCTCGTCTCGTTTTGACGAGAGTGGTTCTGACAGAAATCTTATTTTGATATATTAAATTGACTTGTGCTGTCTTACCTCTTTAAGAACTCCAAAGTTGATGCTTGGGCTGCTGGGTAAGATATGTTCATACAGTAGTACGAACCAAACATCAGAGCAAGAGCGTCACTGAAGATTCTGATATGGCCATTCACAATGGTCTGGTCCACAGACAGCATAAAATTCCCTGCTGCCAAAGTCGAGTTTCCAGTTGTGTACAAGGACGAGAGAAAAGGGAAACATTTTTGTGACAAACTGAGCTAAAAGTAACTCCAACAACAACTGAATTAAATTTTGTTACAACTGAGTCCAGTACAACAATAACAATCAAAGTAATAGTAGTAATAGTTTTCTGGTTTTTGGTTTTAATATATTGTGGTTTAGAAAGACAAATATTCATACCACACATAACAATACATGGTGTACTTGGAAGGCTCATCAGCCGACCCTTCATCTGCCTGGCTTTCAGCAACAGAAGACTGAGACTCACTAGGAACTGAAGGAGGACAGTATGCACCAGAGACATGCAGAGCTGTGGGGTTTTTGTGCTTCCTAGATAGGTGGGCTGTGAAAGATGATGTCACTGAAAAAGTTTTATCACAGTCTTTAAATGGGCAATTCTTAGGTGACAGGTCTTTAAGGTCGCGCAACTGTTTCTGACAATGTGGAAGTTGACAA
Organism: Odontesthes bonariensis; assembly: GCF_027942865.1. Taxonomy (NCBI): domain Eukaryota; kingdom Metazoa; phylum Chordata; class Actinopteri; order Atheriniformes; family Atherinopsidae; genus Odontesthes; species Odontesthes bonariensis. The sequence goes on along the minus strand of NC_134524.1, from coordinate 35,338,630 downwards.
AGAAAGGGATCCTGCAAAGTTTGACACTGTGACACGTTAGAAGACCGCCAATGATGGCGGTAAACATGACATTTAAAAGCATTGTAATTTCTGAACTGAAACTTACAACTTTCCATAAAACACGCATACTGATAATGTGGCTCATTTTTATGAAGTCCTTGATGCATCACGTACCCTTTTAGGGTATTCACTGTAGCACCACAACTACGACAGGTGTAATCTTTTGACATCCTTAACTGCAGTGCAGTACTCACCTTTTCAGTTTACTCCACGAAATCAATTCACAACACTTATCTGCATAGAGAAAGAATAAAAAATAAAAAATTTATGAAACATGAAATTTGCAAAAATCTAAATAAATGCCATTGGTTGTAAAATAGTTGACCTAAACTGTGTTAGCAAATCTCCCCTCAATAAACTTAAAGATGATTGTTAGCTTATCCTTCACATATTTTTCAGTATTGTTGACCAGTGACTAGTGTTGCACCAAAATTAAAATTTGAAAAACCTTGAAAACGGCAGAGTAGGTCACTCCTGCTATATTTTTGAGAGGCGAGAGGAAGATCAAAATATTTGTTTTAAGAAAGAGTAACTGGTTGAAATAAACCATTACCAAAGAGATGACCTGCACCAGATTGTAGCTTAGAAGCTAATTTCCATCTGCAGTCCCTGGGCAGGTTAGAAACATAAAAACATAAAATACAATAAAATAGAAGCAGTCACTCAGGCAAAGACCACACACACACACACACACACACACACACACACACACACACACACACACACAACATAAAAAGATTATCATATGCAAATGCTCAGCAAAATGTCAAAACAGTCATGTGCACTCCTGGTGGTGACATGTAGGGAGAGGACGCACATGTGAAGGCTCCTGGTTAACCTTTCATTACCCACCCTTTTGAACGAACTATCTCCACGAATTTCGACACAATTCTTACTCGTTACGGTTAATTTAACTAATTGCTTAAAATGAGCACGTCTAAACACGGGAAATCGGCTAATCTTCAAACTCCGGCCACACGTGCAGCGGGTAAGCTAGCATCATTCGCAGCTAGCAATCCTCCGACATCAGCGGGAGCTCCTGATACACCCGAAAAACCTACAGCCGCGGTGGTGGCTATGGACCAATTGTCTGCTGAATTCGCTAAACAGAGAGCCTCTCTTAAGGAGGATGTTTCCACACTGATCCAGGACGCCATTAGGCCAATACAAGATTCACTGGATTCGTTGCAGACAACCATGACCTCATTCCAGAAGCGCCTCGTCGCCGTGGAGTCCGTGGCAGGTGACAACTTTGAACGGCTAACAGCGGCGGAGGCTACTATCAAGACCCTCCTGAGCCAGAACCAGACGCTGCTGGACCGGTGCGATGACCTCGAGAATCGCTCGCGGAGATCTAATCTCCGTATATTGAACATCCCCGAAGGCAGTGAAGATGGAAAGGACCACTTAAAATTTATGTCGGATGTTTTGATGGAAACGATGGGCCCCGATGTCTTTCCCACACCGCCTGAACTGGAGAGAGCGCACCGCACCCCGACCTCCCGAGTCGGCCAGAGATCATCCCCTCGCACGTTCCTGGTCTGCTTCTCCAGGTTTCAACAGAAAGAAGCTGCGCTGCGCTGGGCCAGGAACCACGAGCTCAAATACCAAGGTGCCACCATAAGGATCTATCAGGATGTCAGCGCAGCGCTCGCCAAAAAGAGAGCTGCGTTTAACGGCATCAAACAAGCCCTATATCAGAAGAATGTCAGATTCCGCATGCTCTACCCGGCTCGGCTGCGAGTGATGTACGGGGACGACACGTTCACCTTCGACACGCCAGACGAAGCCCAGAAGTTTCTCAACCAGAGGCCCGACGAGGACTAGGACTACGTGCCGCGGTCAAGGCTGCACAGCCTGGCGATGATTAATCACCTGAGCTTGACACCTCGTCGGCATAAGATTTTAGCCTGGTGGCCCGCAGGTCTGAGGTATGGACACCCAGTGATGTTATTACCGGACTTATCCACATTATGTTGTACTGTATCTTAAATTCCTCCTTTATTCAAACCATGTTTGTTGCCTTTAAATAGGGAGGTTTTATATATGTTCCCTTATATCTGTACGCCCGCATTAACAGGTATTACGCTGCTCAGCTGTTTTGTTTTTGTTTGTTTATTTGTTTGTTTTTTTTTTTTCTCACCTTGCTGTTAAGAGGTTTTATTATGTTTTATCATAAGAACTGGGAGCCTCCATGTGTAGAAATGTTGAGAAAATGCTCTACCAGAAGTTTTTTGGAATAGTGTTTAGCCTGCAGCTTGCCTCAGAGAGAGTGACAGGTATAGGCTTAGTTTTAGTTCTTGATTTGTTTTTGTTCTTGGACAAGGTTAGGGGAAGGGACACCACCATATCTTTGCAATTTGTCTTTATTTACGTAAGAGGAGGATTGAACCAAATTGTGCACTCTAACATGATCACTGTTTTACTTTTTCATCTGTTGTTATTCAGTTCTCATTTCACTCTCTTTAGTTAATCATGGTGAATGGTACTGATTCAGGAATGGCTGCTATACGATTCATTAGTTGGAATGTGAAGGGGTTAAATGGACCTGTGAAAAGAGCCAGGATATTTAATCATCTAAAATACCTAAAATGTGATATCGCGTTTCTCCAGGAAACTCATCTGTTGGTTAAGGACCACGTCAGACTCAAAAAAGGATGGGTGGGGAATGTATTCCATTCCAACCTTAATTCAAAAACCTGCGGAACAGCCATATTGATGCATAAAAGAATCCAGTTCAATGCAACCACCATTATCTCGGATCCACAAGGAAGATTTGTGATGGTTTCAGGGCTACTCTACCACAAGCCCGTGGTTCTGGTTAATATCTATGCCCCAAATTGGGATGATGATAAGTTTATTGGCAAAATTATGTCACTAATCCCAGATCTGAATTCACAACAATTGATTTTCGGTGGAGACTTGAACTGCGTGATGAACCCAGCGCTTGATCGCTCCAATCCCAAGCATACAAATCTTTCGAAAAAAGCTAAATTATTATCGGTTCTTATGAACCAGATAGGAAGTATTGACCCTTGGCGTTTTTTGTTTCCGCATAGTAAATCCTTCTCTTTTTTTTCTAATGTACACCACTCATACAGTCGGATAGACTATTTTTTCATTGACCAGAATTTTCTCCCCTTTGTCAAAAAAGTTGAGTATGCATCTATTATAGAGTCAGATCACGCCCCTGTAGTTCTGGATCTTGCGTTCCCTCTATATCAACTAGAGCGTCCCTCTTGGAAATTAGACAGGAACCTCCTGGCCGATGAGAACTTCTGTGGAATTATATCACAAAAAATAGATGATTTTTTGAATTCCAACCAAAAAGAGGGCATCTCTCCTTCTCTCCTGTGGGAAACATTAAAAGTTGTAATCAGGGGTGAGATTATATCATACTCAGCTAGAATGAATAGAATGAAAAGAATTAAGCAGGAGGAGCTCATTAAGGCTACAGCTGCAGTGGATGCTCAGTACTCTGTTTGTCCCTCCCCTGAACTCTATAAAAGGAAGCTAGACCTCCAAACACAGTATAATTTGCTATCAACCGAGAAAACAGAACGGCTTCTATTAAAATCGCGAGGATACTTTTATGAGCATGGCGACAAAGCCGGGCGTTTATTATCACACCAACTTAAATGTCACTCAGCCTCTCAACAAATCCCACAAATTCGAAGGGATGATGGTGAACTAACTATTGACCCAGAAGAAATTAAAGAAACATTCGCCGCATTTTATTCAAAGTTGTATGCATCAGAAATGTCAAATGATCACTCGGACATGGAACATTTCTTCAATAACCTCCAGGGTCCTTCTATAACAGCAGATCATAGGACTGAGACTGAGCTTCCACTAAATCGCTTGGAAATCAGTAATGCAATAAAAACAATGCAAAATGGCAAGGCGCCAGGCCCTGATGGGTACCCCATAGAATTTTATAAAAAGTTCTCTGATAAACTATTACCGATTTTACTTGATATGTTTAATGACTCTTTGTCCAGAGGATTACTCCCACAGACATTGACTGAAGCATCAATTACGCTCCTGCTGAAGCCAGGTAAAGATAGCACAGAATGTGGCTCGTATCGTCCCATCTCCCTTCTAAACTGTGATGTGAAGATCTTGGCCAAAGCCCTTGCTCTACGCTTGGGAACCACAATGTGTGACGTGATATCCACTGACCAAACGGGCTTCATTGCTGGCCGCTACTCATTTACTAATGTCCGTCGGCTTCTAAATGTCATCTATTCTTCTGCGTCTGGTGCTTTACCTGAGGTGGTTATCGCGCTGGACGCAGAGAAGGCATTTGATAGGGTGGAATGGGGATACTTATTTGCTTGTTTGAAGAAATTTGGTTATGGCCCCAATTTTATTTCATGGATCAAACTCTTGTATACGTCACCCAAAGCCTCTGTAATCACGAATGGTAAACGCTCACAATACTTCCAACTGTCAAGGGGCACCCGCCAGGGCTGTCCAATCAGTCCTTTGCTATTCGCCTTGGCCATAGAGCCCTTGTCCATTACACTTAAAACTTTGCCAACAATTACTGGGATTCATAGGGGGGGGAGGGAGCACAGAGTGTCCCTTTACGCAGACGATTTATTAATGTATGTATCTGACCCTGTCTCATGTGCTCCACATATTATCCACGCGCTGAGGAGCTTTGGTGTTTTTTCCGGGTACAAATTGAACTTCAGTAAAAGTGAATGTTATCCTGTTAATGATCTGGCTCTTCAAATACAGGATGGTGCTCTACCGTTTAGAATGTCTAAAAATGGCTTTAAATATTTGGGCATTAACGTTACCAGGGGCATGCAAAATCTTTACCAAGAAAACTTTTGCTTACTATTGGAGAAGGTCCGATTAGACTTGAAGAGGTGGAGATCTCTTCATCTATCCTTAGCAGGGAAAGTGAACTGTGTTAAAATGAATGTGCTTCCCAAGTTTCTTTACTTATTCCAATGCATTCCACTCTATCTTCCTAAATCTTATTTTAAATCTATTGATAAGTCTTTACTTTCATTTATATGGGAAGGGAAGAGGCCTAGAATACGGTTAGAGCTATTACAGAGGCCTAAAAATCAAGGTGGTCTAGCTCTTCCGAATTTCTGTCATTATTATTGGGCCTCTAATGTACAAAAAATCATGTTTTGGCTCCATACTCCTGACGCAGACTGGTGTCTCCTTGAGGCTGCGTCCTGTACCTCCACCTCTCTTAGAGCCCTGATCACCTCCTGCCTTCCCCTCTCTGTTTCACAACACACTAATAATCCTATAGTCATAAACACCCTTAAAATATGGGTTCAACTTAGACGTCACTTTGGGTTCAAGCACCTTCTTCATCTAAGTCCCATCCACAATAATCACCTCTTCCCTCCAGCCAGGTTAGACTCTGAATTTAGTCTTTGGAAGAGACGAGGCATTTATAATTTTAAGGATATGTACATAGACTCTACTTTTGCAAGCTTTGATGATCTGATGCGTAAATTTGACCTTCCTCGGTCTAGCCTGTTTCGATATTTCCAAGTCCGCCACTTCATTCAACGTCACGATCCCGATTTTCCATGCATAACACCATCTTCTGGTCTAGATGATCTGTTGGAATCTCCCTTTAGCCCTAAAGGACTCATCTCAAGAATTAATTATTGTATAGCTTCCTTTAAAAAAATAACACTGGCAAAAATTAAAGCAGACTGGGTGGATGAGCTGGGGGAGGACTTCGGAGAGGAGGTGTGGGAGAGCGCCCTTTTAAGAGTGAACGATAGTTCTTCCTGTGCTAAACTAAACATCATACAGTTCAAGGTTCTACATCGTATCCACTACTCCAAGGCAAGACTGGCCAAAATATTTCCAAACACTGATGCAGGTTGTGACTGGTGTCGGAACACTCCTGCTGATTTAACGCACATGTTTTGGTCCTGTCCAGCCTTGGCAAACTATTGGTCTACTATTTTTAAAACGTTGTCAGAAGCACTGAATATTGACATTCAACCCAACGCAGCTATGGTCATATTTGGTATCACGGATAGAAGGTATGCATCATTAAAGAAATGTTATAAAAATATAATTGCTTTCACAACGTTGCTTGCACGTAGAAGAATATTATTGCACTGGAAGGCGAAAAATCCACCCAAAGTGTCCTTATGGTTTAGTGACCTAGCACAATTTATACAATTGGAAAAAATAAAATATGCTCTCAGAGGGTCCAGGGGCAAATTCTTTTCTGTTTGGGATCCGGTATTAAAGTATCTTGGTAAACTTAAAACTCTGCCCACTTGTTAAACACTTAGCGGCCACCAGGCATTTGTGTTGTGATTGTGATTAATTTCATATGGATCAGATCGTGTTTGGTGCACAGCTCTTATTGTAATATTGTATACATATGGATGTATGCATACTTTTTTTTTTTTTTTTTTTTTTTTTTTTTCTTCTCTCTCGACTGTGATTAGTTTTAATTATTATTATCTCCTTTTCTTATTCTTTTAAAATTAAATTGGAGTGGTGTCCAACATGTTCCGGGGGGGGGGGGGGGGGGTGTTAGTCAATGTAAGTATATATATAAGTATAAAAATGAGCATTGTATGTGTACTTATATATTATGTCCTTGAAGCTCAATAAAAAAAAAAAAAAAAAAAAAAAAAAAAAAAACAGTCATGTGCAAATCTATTAGTGGTGACAAGACTGATTACATAAAAGCCATTGTTTCACTTCACGTGAAAAGGTATAGAAATTTGCAATTTTTTTTATTTGGGTGGGAAGGGTATTCCATTGCTTAGTTGCTCTAAAAGAAAAGGCAGATTGTGCAAATGCAGTGAGCCGAGTTGGGAGGCTACAGTTTCCCCTGCTGGTAGATCTAGTTGTTCTGCTAATGTGTTCCGATGAAAGTTTTCAGAGGTGGTGGAGCGGTATTGTGGATAATTTTGTGCATGTGGCGTATATCAGAATATAGGATGAGGTTGTCAAAGCTGAGCAAGTTATACTTGTCCAGTATGACACAGTGGTGAAATTGAGAGGGACGTCTGTCCAAAACTTTAAGAGCTTGTTTGTAAAGTGATGCAATTGATTTCATGGCAGTCTTGGTAGCCTGAGACCAGCTTGACACACAGTATTGTAAATGAGACATTATCATGGCATTTACATAGGTCTTTGCAGCATCAACAGTTAGAGAATTGCGAATATGTCTAAAATTTGCTATGCTGTATTTCACAGTGTTGCCCAGTTTTTTAATGTGTTTCTTAAAAGTAAGTGTGGAGTCTAAAGTCACTCCCAAATATTTAAACTCATCAACATTTTTTAACGGTTCTCCACTTACATATATATTTGGTACAGACTTTAGTTTACATCTGTTTTTAAAAAACATGGTGACAGTTTTATCAGTATTAAGTGTAAGACAAGAATTGGTCAACCACTTGGTAACCTTAGTGAGAGTTTGTGTCAGTGTGTTTGCAACTTGTTCTGAGTCTTTGCCATGTGTGAACAGTACTGTATCATCAGCATACATCAATATTTCCACACCATCACATACTGATGGGAGGTCATTGATGTATGGGCTGAACAGAAGTGGCCCCAAAATGGAACCTTGCGGTACCCCCATAGAGCATGTTCTGAGGGATGATGTTTTATCCTTTATCCTGACACACTGGGAACGATTTAAAAGATAAGACTCAATCCAATACAACACACTTGGAGACAACTGAAAGCTAGCTAACTTGGAGAGGAGTACTGGGTGGTTTACAGTGTCAAATGCCTTTCGCAGATCTAAAAACACTGCACCCACTACTCCTCCCTTGTCCAGATTTGCCTTGATGTGCTCAATAAAAAAAAAACATGCAGTGTCAGTAGAGTGGTTAGCTCTAAATCCAAACTGCATGGGGTGTAATAAATTTCTTTTATTGAAGTGTGCTATTAACTGTTCTGACACTGTTTTTTCAAGCACCTTAGAAATTGCTGGTAGTATACTTATTGGCCTATAATTTGTAACATTCTGTCTATCCCCTGCTTTGAAGATTGGAGTTACTATTGCTGTATTAAGAGTATTGGGGAAAACGTTTTCCTCCAATGATCTGTTTACAATGTAAAGTTTTTCAGTAGAGAAGTGTCAAAGCCCCATATGTCTTTTACCTTGGACTGTGATATTGTTGATAAAATTGTGGCTATTTTCGTTTCATCTACATTATTGAAATTCATTAAAGTAACATTGTTTTTAACAACCCTTGGCAAATGGAGATCTGATGAATTACTGCCCAATTCTAAAACGGAATCAATAAAATAATCATTAAAACAGTTGGCGATTACTAAACTATCATTATGTGATCTACCATTTAATTTAAGCTGTATAGGTGCACTCTTTTTACTTTCTTTACCAGAGAGTTGGTCAATTGTTCTCCACAATATTTTTGAGTTACTTTTTGCTTGTGTTATAATCTCAAGGAAATAGTTGGCTTTAGCCTTTCTAAACTGTGATGTTGCCTTGTTTCTGAGGCTTTTATATGTTAAGGGATCACTATCAAGGCCAGATTTCAGACATTTTTTCAAGGCTGTGTCCCTTTCCTTAATCAGTTGCCATAATGTGGGGTTAAACCAGGGTAACGTTTGTTTTCTTCGTTTAAGAGGGATGTTTTTTGTATGTTTAGATACAAGGCATTTAATCAATTCAATTCAATTCAATTCATTTTTATTTATATAGCGCCAAATACAACAAATGTCATCTCAAGGCACTTAGATAGTAAGTCCAATTCAAGCCAATTGGAATTCAATTAATTAATAATAATCATAATTCATAAAATAATCCAATTCGTTCATATAGAGCCAATTCAAAAACAATTTCCTAGCTAAGAAAACCAACAGATTGCACTGAAAACTTTTTGTTTTTCGGTCCAATCTCCCGGCCTGAGTGTGCCTAATCACATCCAGTAAATCTTTGCAGGCTTGTTCACTGTTTTTATCCTTCACAATATTACTCCAATTAGTTTGTCTAAATTCATTTTCAAAGTGCTGCATTTCCTTCTTTGGAATAAGTGAGATGAAATTTTCCACTTCAGATATACTATTTCTAAAACGTTTTTTGGACAACCGTCTTGCAACCAGGGTGAGATTGTGATCTGACAAGCCAGTTATTAAGTTGTATATCTTGGATATGCGCTCTGTTTTATTTGTAAAGATTAAATATAATACAGTTTTTGAAGATCTTGTTATTCTTGTAGGACTTTGAATGAGTTGAGTTTGATTAAATTTATTAGCAATGACCTTTAACTTGTTCTTTTTCACTTTGTCTAACCAATTCAGGTTGAAATCCCCCATTAATATGACTTCTTTACCATTACATGATTTCAATAGGGAAGACAGTTTCTCAAAAAAGGTATCATTTTCAGATACAGTCCATCCTCTGTAAAGCTCTCAGCAACAATGCGGTGAATACTGTGATCCTGGCCTTTGGGATCAACAGCAGGAGCCAGAATCCCCACAGCACCACTATCAGGCAGCTCCAGGGGGCTCTGAGGGTGGCAAAACGAAAGTTAACTTCTACACTCTCCCCACTAAGGAAAAGGCAAACCTGAAGATTCTGAACACGTACATCACCACTAACCGTGATTATATCCCTCAGCTTCCCAAACAGGACTTCAGGACCGACAGGGATGGAATCCACTGGAGCCACCACACCTCACACTCCAGGTTGAACCACTGGATGAGCCAGGTAAACGGAGTGTCCTCGAGAGCCTGTTTTTCCAGGAGGTGTTTAAAAAGGTCATGGTTTTAGCCAAAAATACAAAATTAACTATTCCCCAACTTACTCTGCTTAACAGAGGCCTGCATTTTATTCCCACCAGGGGCAGTAACAAAAACATTAAACAACAAACCAGACTAGACTTGCAAATCTACCACGGGAGATTGAAAATTACAGATTATTATAAAGACAAACCAGACTCTCAAAAATTACCTTTCACTCCTGCATCCAATTGGAATCCTCCAGACGTTAATTTGCCCCCAAATCTGAAACACTTGATCCAATTAGACCTAACTTACTTCCAAAATTCTTTCCAAACTCCTCAAATTTAACCTAATTTATCCCCTGAAGAAAACACAGCCCTGAAGGAACTCAAAAACAATAAAAACATTATCATTAAACCTGCCGACAAAGGCAGCGTTGTGGTGGTGATGGACACGGAGCAGTATTTGTGGGAAGGATACAAACAATTGAGAAATAATAAGTACTATTCTAAACTAAAAAAGCCTATATATTTAGACACATTAACCCAAATCTTCCCTATCTTCCAGAAATTATATGAGAAGAAATTTATCAACGCCAAACAAAGGAACTATCTAATTGGAGACTCTGAACCCAGACCCAGACAGTTCTATTTACTCCCCAAAATTAATAAGGAGCCCGCTAACTGGAGCAAACCTTTCCAAATTCCCCCCGGGTGGCCTATCATGTCTGACTGCAGCAGTGAGACCTATAGGTCAGCTGAGTTTATAGACTATTATCTGAACCCATTGGCCACCAAACACCAAAGTTATCTGAAAGATACATACAACTTTATTGACAAAATAAAAAAGATAAACATCCCCACCAATTCGATTTTATTCACCATTGATGTTGATAGCCTATACACCAACATCGATATAAAAGAAGGAATTCAATCAATCAGAAACATATTTTACAAATTTTATGATAAAAAAAGACCAGACAAAGAATTATTAGAATTATTAGAGATTAATCTGACCAACAATGATTTTGAATTTGATTGACAATACTTCCTGCAAATAAAAGGCACAGCCATGGGCAAGAAATTTGCCCATGCATATGCAGATATTTTTATGGCTGAATGGGAAACTGCTGCACTGGAGAAATGTGAGAAGAAACCTCTGCACTATTACAGATACCTGGATAACATCTGGGGCACCTGGACCCACTCCCAGGATGAGTTTAACACATTTTTAGACACCCTTAATAACCATAACCCCTCTATTAAACTTAAATCCACATCAGACAACAATTCGATCAACTTTTTGGACACAACAACATTTAAAGGACCAAATTTTACTCAAAACAACCAATTGGACATCAAAGTTTATTTCAAAGACACAGACACACATGCACTACTACACAAAACTAGCTTTCACCCAAAACACACATTTGCAGGACTTATAAAGTCCCAACTACTCAGATTCCACAGAATCTGCACACAGAAGGAGGACTTCCAGCATGCCACCAAAGTGCTGTTCCTCACATTGTCCACAAGAGGGTACTCAAGGACCTTTCTTAGATCCTGCTTCAAAACCTCATCCTGGTCTCAACTGCTCTCCCGTTTGTCACCACCTACTCACCGACCACTGTAACCCTGGTGGGAAAAATTAAAAATCCTTTTAAAACCCTCATGACAGACAAGCAGTCGGAAAATGATTGTAGAATCATTGCTGCGTTTAGTAAGAATAGAAACCTCAAAGATTACCTTGTGAGGGCAAAGGTCAAGCCTCGGGAGGAACACAAGCCTGCTCCCCGCAACAGCTACTTCAGGCAGCAAACATGGGTTCACAATCCACAGACACAGAGGGTTTTTAAGCTCTCCACACAGGGCAGTGTCACCTCGAAGAATTGTGTTTATGTGATTGTGTGTAAGGTGTGTGGTCTGAAGTATGTGGGTGAAACAGGGAGAACAATTCACTCTAGGTTTCTAGGCCACAGACAAAATATAACTAGTTTTGCTCTTACCTGTTTGGTATTGGAAGGAAATGCACTTATGATTTCTTGTGACCTGAAGTTCTTTTGCCTACCGATGTTGAACGCACTTATTGTAAGTCGCTTTGGTTAAAAGCGTCTGCAAAATGACCGTAATGTAATGTAATGTAATGTAATAACTAAAAAACTAAACACTCACCGTCATGTGGTCCAGCACTTTATCTCCCACGGCTGGGAGTCGGTTCAGGCCTCCGTCCTAGAGTGCAATCCACACTGGACTGAGGCCCAGAGGAAGAGAGCAGAGAGGGACTGGATCAACAGGCTGGACACGACTCATCTACAGGGCCTGAACGAGAGGATGTTCTTCCGCCCATGATCCAGTCTCTCAGCTTTCACCTGTAAGTTGTTGTGGAGAAAAAGGAGTCGGAAGCGCCGTGGTCAGCCTCTTATGGGGAATTTATTGAACGGATCGTCACAGAGACAAGTACAGATCAGAATGCCCGGAAATTCCCTTTGACCTCAGTTTGTGACAGCCTCTTATACTGTTCTTTATCATTCAACGCGTATGTGGCTCAAACCCAATCTCTCTAAGGCGCCTGGCTTTCGCCATTATCTTAAACAAAGCTCATTCTAACCTTAAACAATATTCATATGAACCGGACAACAAGGCACACTGTAATTAGGCCAAATGTCATCACACTTCTCTCCCACATAATTCAATTCAATTCAATTCAAAAATACTTTTTTTTTTCTTTTTTTTTCAAATATCTTTATTGGGTTTTATTACTTTATAGAACACTTGAACTGTGACTACAACACATGTCACAGAACCAGTATCACTCACACACACATACGCACACACACACATACCTAAACTTGCACAATCCTAACATTAATAACTCAAAGTACAAAATTTTTAACTGAAATACAGATACATTTCAATGTAATAACGATCTCCCTTAAAATAAATAAGTAAATAAACATACATAAATAAATAAATACATTACATTCCAGATTCTATAATGCTCATGTATGGTTCCCAAAGATGAACAAACTCTTTCAGTTTTCCCTTAGCGATATATGTTAGTCTTTCTAGACCAATGCACTCTGAAAGTTCTTGTATCCACTGTTTCATGGAAGGAGCCTCTATATTCTTCCAATGAAGTGCAATCACTCTTCTAGCTTGTAGAAGCCCAAAGTCCAGTAGTTTAGTCTGTTTCTTTGTTTGTATGAAGTTCAGTGGATAGATTCCAAGTACACACAGTTTAGCATTTAAAGGGATGTTGATATGAAAGACTGCTGACAGACAATTGACAATATCTTTCCAGAACTTTTGAATCTTTAGACATTCCCATAAACAGTGAAGAAGGGTTCCTTTGTTATTTAGACATTTAGTACAAGTATCTGGAATGTTGTCGGACATATGGTGAAGTTTAACAGGAGTTATATAGATCTGTATTAACCATTTATATTGGAGGAGCTTAAACCTTGTGTTTATTGTTTGTGTTTGTGCCTTTAAACAAGCCTCATTCCAATCTTTTTCAGTTATATCTTCTTGTATGTCATCCCTCCAGGCCTTTAACCTATCCATTGCTGAATCCTTAGAGGCAGCTATTAGTAAATTATAATAAATAGAGAGTTGGCCTTTCCTTGCCATACGTCCAAGGGAGACCTCCTCTATTATTGACAATGGTGGGACATGTATATATAGTCTGGATCTGGATGACATGAAGTTTTTTAGTTGTAGATATTTAAAGAAATGCTTTTGAGGAATTTGATACTTCTCACATAACTGATTAAAGGTAAGCAACACTCCATCCATATACAAATCTTTCACTGTCTGGATGCCCTTTGCATTCCATAATTTAAATCCCCCATCTTTTTTACCAGGTGGGAATTGTTCATTACCCCAGATAGGAGTAAATTGAGAGAGTACAGGAGACTCTCCTATATGTTTGTGTGCCGCGTGCCACATTAAAATTGTGTTTTTCAGGAAGGGATTTTTTGTATGTTTTTTTAAGTTTTTTGACATCTGAAGAGTAAAGATAACTATGCAAGGGCAGTTCTGGAACAGACTCTTGTTCAACGCTTACCCAAGCTGGGGGTGAAGTTGTAAAAAAGTAGTTTGCAGCTGACGTTAACTGGGCTACCATATAATACCATCTGAGATTGGGAAACTTCAGTCCCCCTCTCTCATACGGCTGGAATAGTGATTTTAGGCGGAGTCTTGCTTTCCTATTGTTCCAGATAAACTGACTGAACAACTTATTCAAGTGATCATGAAATGATGCTGGTAATGGCAGAGGAAGTGTCTGTAAATAGTACAGGAATTTAGGTAAAATTGTCATTTTTATAATATTTATTCGTCCCATCATGGATATAGGCAAATTAGACCATCGGTTGAATAATTCAGTGACTTCATCTACCAGGGGATCATAGTTTGATGGGATTATTTTATGGAAGTCTGGAGTAATTTTAACCCCCAGGTATTTAAAACCTTCAGTAGTTATTACAAATGGTGTTGCTATTGTGGGGTTTCCCATCTCTTCCTCATTAAGAAACATTAATAGGGATTAAGAGTTATTAATTTTGTACCCAGAGAATTTACCAAAGTCTTCTAATAACCTTGTCAGAGTTGGGATGCTCTTTTTTAGATCAGTTAGAAAAAATATTATATCATCCGCAAATAAAGAAATGAGGTGGTCCCTTTTTCCAATTTTTATGCCTGATATTCCTGCATGTGTTCTCACTGTATGGAGAGAGATTAGTCTCAAAACTACTGACAAATGTGTAAATGATAATCCACCAGTTCCACATACATCACAAATACGTTTCATTATTTACAAATAAATATATTTCATTTTGTGTCTCACAGTCTGCGTTTTATACTAATACTGTTAAATTCATTAATACTCATTTTGGTTTTTATATATACATCATGATATGGATGTGAAAGTGAACGCATTTGTTTCAAATTTTGTTGCATATATTTGTAAAATCAAAGTTACAACATTAGAATGTATTTATAAATTGGTGCATCTGCATTTGTGGATTAAGTCACAAGCCTGTTTTCTGTGCCGTATTTTTGTTCATTTTCTCTCATGTTTTTTTGGATTTTGAGACTTTCCTTTCGCCTTTCTGCACCTGATCCACACACAAATGCAGCAGCCCATTCAGAAATGTGCCAAGCAAGCGAACGAGCTGCCGCTAGGGGCCGCTGTTGCTAAGTTTCACTGTGGTTGTGGATAGCGGTGCTCCTAGCTTCCAGATAACAGCCCTGCTGCCAGCAACAACCAGGCAACGCTCCAGGAGAGCGGCATGGCGGGTCAACTGGCGTCATCTTCAAATGGAAATTCGTCTACAGTGAGCAAATATATAAGGATCTGTGGTCATTAAAGTTGTACAATAAACCACAGATTTTACCGTGAAAATTGTATAATATTTCAGTGAGCCTAATTGTTAGCTAACCCCATCGTTTAGCTAGCTAGTCATCACAGTGAAGACTACGACGCTGAAGTTGGCATCCGATTCGCCAGCCTCCGATTCGCGAATTAAAGGGGTGGGCATAAAGGGCCATTTCACTGCATTTTTTGCATTTTGATCGACCAAAATAAGGTCCTGTATGGAAACTACAATAGTTACACTGCTCAAATCTGGATGGAACTATTCCAAAGAGGCTATAGATTCATTAAAACCTTGTTTGGGATTTGTGAAACCTTTTTCTGATTTGTGAAACTACACAACAGGGCCATTTCACTGCATTTTTGGTATTCTGATCACCCTGAACTGGGTCCTGTATGGAAACTACATTACTTAGACTGCTCAAATCTGGATAGAATTATTCTAAAGAGGGTACAGAGTCTTTAAAACACATTTTATTATTTGTGAAAACTTTATTTGGTCATTGAAAATTCAAAAAGTTCCTCTGAGCTTTCTTTCTTCTTTTCATTTGGACCATCCAAAACCAGAACCTGTATGAAAAATAATTAAATATGGGTTTAATCATTGATCACACGATATAAATGATATCAAACACACTTTAGAATTTGTGAAACCTTTCTTTGTACCAAAATTCACAGGAGTCCTCGCCTCTCCATGTTCATTTTAATTTCCATGAGGATCTCCTGTCTTTCACTACATAGGAACAATAAAAAGTTCATGCATTTTACATCACTAACTACTTACAAGAGTCTTCTTCACTTGTTGACTTTATTCTTATGTTCTTTTATCTAGAAACAATGACTTCTCTCACCTTTCTTCCATCTGCCCGTGGTCAACCTCTGCCACCGATTCAATCACTTCCAGAGCCTTTATTGTTGCCTGCATCAGACATCCCATAGTCCAACCATTAATATGCCCTATTCTGTATTGCATGCTTTGATGAAATCTGCATCACAAATTTATTGCTGTCATTTCATTAATCTTTCCACTAACATGTGCTATCATTTCAGACCCTGCTTGTCTTCTCCTGCTCCCATCATAGTCATCTTACCTCCCATCTGAGTGCAGACAGGACCTTCTTCATCCCTTTATTAACACTATCTTAGATGTCTGTAAAACAACTGTTCAACATTGTCTTAGCATTGCAGCCCTTTAGCCTGTTTGTGAATGTGATAACCTGCCATTGTAATAATGAGATTAAAAAGTGTCTATTTGGCTAAAGTTTGTTTCCAGTTGCCATTTTACAAGACACGTCAAGAAAATAAAAATGTATTTTATTTGACGTATTTAATGCAAAATAATAGGTGGTTAAGACCAAACGTTATCATTTGGTTGTGCTTACATTTAGATTGATTTAGAATACTGTACATGGACATATGTATCTGTTAGGATGGCCATGTAGCAGCTGGATACGCAAGGTAGGAGGCTTGAGGCAGAGGTAGTGATGAACCAACCGGGTGTTTTATTCACCAACATTTACATCAATCATACACTTTAACATGGACACATACTGCGGACCAGGAGCACTGTGGTCCTAGCAGCATTAGTAGCAACAGGACCAACTCTCTCACTGGTAGTGTTGTGACGTTCGCGAACGAGCCGAGAACGAAGGGAGCCGAGTCGCGGCGGCGCGGGAGCCGTTCTATTTCTCGTTCTTTTTTTTTTTTGTCATGCGTGTTTCACGCAGCTCCCAGGGGACATCTAGTTGCGGATTCCCCCCACATAGGACAACTACGACTAGGGGTGGTAGGGCGCAGGCAGCTTGCACATGCCCTTCACATGAGCAGTGAGTGTCTGAGTGAGCACTGACACTTCTGTTTGGGGGGGAGGCCTTCGTGGCGCGAAAATAAGCCTCTCAGTGGAAGTCAAGGGAAACTTGGCTTTCTCAGAATTCTATAAAATGGCAATAACAAACTAACCATATTCATTGATCAAATACTGCAACTTAAAGACATGCTATGCAACTTTTTCATGGTCATAATATTGCTTGGCAATCATCAGTTTGCTTGGCTGACCCGTTCCGATGAAAACGGTGACATTTCCATCTCCATCTGGTGGCCCTAGCCCGAAACAGCGCTTGCAACTTTGCCTGTGGCGCCCCGTGCTTTGTTTAGCTCTGGAAGTCTCGCGACACACGAGAGCCGAGAACTACTGCTTCACGGCAGGTCGTAAAGGGCTCTGAGCCGAGCCAGGTAGCCTGATAGACACTATGGACACACCCCCTCTCCAACTCTCTGCCAGTGTCTTGAAAAATAAACCGTAAATTGCCTCTGGTGGGTTTACGACAGTCTGGCTAGACTGTCGCCTATTTTCTACGGAGCTCCCCCTACAGCTTTGGGGTGTGTGTTGCATGGTAAACAAACCCCGTATTACTGAGCCCTGCTTTAACATCCAAGATTCTACATACTGTGTTTTCAAGCATGCTACATTTGATTTCAAATGGAGATGGCGTGTTAAAATTACAGTTCTTCTAATATGTATGATTTCTGCCGCATTCCCAAATGTGTGCAGGACTTTGCATTCGTGGAGTAACCAGAGACGGTCAAATAGGACTAAGAAAATCTTTGGAGTAACCATGGGTACGAGTGGACATGGCGGAAATTAATTATAAGCCTAAAATACTTAAAAAAAAAAAAAAAAAGAGCCAAACAAGCCGCTTTTTTGAACGGCTCTTTGAAAGGAACGAGCCATAAACAGCCGGATCCCCCAAAAGAGCCATAAATCCCATCTCTACTCACTGGTACAACTGGCAGCCTTATATCCTACTCTGGCTCCACCAACCAAACCCCCGGGGGATTCTGCTCCTCCCATTACACATCCCCATAACAACAACACACAAAAACCTTAAAATACATTTACCCTCTATTATAAAATCAATCAATTATAATTCCTAGCATGTCTAAACAAAAGTACCAAATCTACCAAAGACTTCCCCTAACTGATTCTGGTGCACTCCCCCCTACACCAATCAGCACATGCTACGACCCGGAACCTTCAAATGCTGCAGACTGAATGTAGGGACTCTGGAGAAGAGACATAGGTGAATGACTTTACACACAAATTTCAGAATTCACAATTCCAGACAGCATAGTCACCTCACAGTTTATCACATCCTTTAGCTACATGTATCCTTATCACAGAGCATTTCAGGCTACTGACTGACTGGATGTTTCCCTTTACAGGCCTGGTCCCCTCTCACTCCCCGTTGAGGGCAACACAGGACCTGCACGCCCACTCTTTGTTAATATACACATTCAATAAAACATTTGACAATTTATTTGTGCCACATTATTAAAAATACTACTCGTGTGACCTCAAAGACCAAAAGTCAGTAATGAAGATTACCTTCATTACAGTATCCCATTTTCCCGTTGTAATTTATTTTACTCTACTCTGGAGCCACGACAACACTACACATTTTTAACTGACCAAACTACACACTGTACTATCTATATTACAACAACTTAACAAGAAGTTTATTTCTCACTGGCAACCACTTGAAGATATGAAGAAATAGTTTAACCCAAAAGACATCTTCAACATTCCAGAAAGACAATATTGATTAAGTAAATGTATTTCAACCTTACATTCACAAATGGTCTTGTCTGGTATAGGGTTAACTCTAACAGCAAAATGTAATGTTTAATATCCAATTCATCAGTGCACATAACACATAATGGCAAAATACTACGGGTTTGATAGACGATATAATTAGGAAGTTGTGGTAGAGTATCTAAAATAGTGTTAATAAAGGGATGAAGAAGGTCCTGTCTGCACTCAGATGGGAGGTAAGATGACTATGATGGGAGCAGGAGAAGACAAGCAGGGTCTGAAATGATAGCACATGTTAGTGGAAAGATTAATGAAATGACAGCAATAAATTTGTGATGCAGATTTCATCAAAGCATCCAATACAGAATAGGGCATATTAATGGTTGGACTATGGGATGTCTGATGCAGGCAACAATAAAGGCTCTGGAAGTGATTGAATCGGTGGCAGAGGTTGACCACGGGCAGATGGAAGAAAGGTGAGAGAAGTCATTGTTTCTAGATAAAAGAACATAAGAATAAAGTCAACAAGTGAAGAAGACTCTTGTAAGTAGTTAGTGATGTAAAATGCATGAACTTTTTATTGTTCCTATGTAGTGAAAGACAGGAGATCCTCATGGAAATTAAAATGAACATGGAGAGGCGAGGACTCCTGTGAATTTTGGTACAAAGAAAGGTTTCACAAATTCTAAAGTGTGTTTGATATCATTTATATCGTGTGATCAATGATTAAACCCATATTTAATTATTTTTCATACAGGTTCTGGTTTTGGATGGTCCAAATGAAAAGAAGAAAGAAAGCTCAGAGGAACTTTTTGAATTTTCAATGACCAAATAAAGTTTTCACAAATAATAAAATGTGTTTTAAAGACTCTGTACCCTCTTTAGAATAATTCTATCCAGATTTGAGCAGTCTAAGTAATGTAGTTTCCATACAGGACCCAGTTCAGGGTGATCAGAATACCAAAAATGCAGTGAAATGGCCCTGTTGTGTAGTTTCACAAATCAGAAAAAGGTTTCACAAATCCCAAACAAGGTTTTAATGAATCTATAGCCTCTTTGGAATAATTCCATCCAGATTTGAGCAGTGTAACTATTGTAGTTTCCATACAGGACCTTATTTTGGTCGATCAAAATGCAAAAAAATGCAGTGAAATGGCCCTTTATGCCCACCCCTTTAATTCGCGAATCGGAGGCTGGCGAATCGGATGCCAACTTCAGCGTCGTAGTCTTCACTGTGATGACTAGCTAGCTAAACGATGGGGTTAGCTAACAATTAGGCTCATTGAAATATTATACAATTTTCACGGTAAAATCTGTGGTTTATTGTACAACTTTAATGACCACAGATCCTTATATTTTTGCTCACTGTAGACGAATTTCCATTTGAAGATGACGCCGGTTGACCCGCCATGCCGCTCTCCTGGAGCGATGCCTGGTTGTTGCTGGCAGCAGGGCTGTTATCTGGAAGCTAGGAGCACCGCTATCCACAACCACAGTGAAACTTAGCAACAGCGGCCCCTAGCGGCAGCTCGTTCGCTTGCTTGGCACATTTGTGAATAGGCTGCTGCCTTTGTGTGTGGATCAGGTGCAGAAAGGCGAAAGGAAAGTCTCAAAATCCAAAAAAACACGAGAGAAAATGAACAAAAATACGGCACAGAAAACAGGCTTGTGACTTAATCCACAAATGCAGATGCACCAATTTATAAATACATTCTAATGTTGTAACTTTGATTTTACAAATATATGCAACAAAATTTGAAACAAATGCGTTCACTTTCACATCCAAATCATGATGTATATATAAAAACCAAAATGAGTATTAATGAATTTAACAGTATTAGTATAAAACGCAGACTGTGAGACACAAAATGAAATATATTTATTTGTAAATAATGAAACGTATTTGTGATGTATGTGGAACTGGTGGATTATCATTTACACATTTGTCAGTAGTTTTGAGACTAATCTCTCTCCATATCACTGCTCTAGCTAAAGGCTCTATTGCTAATGTAAAAAGTAGTGGTGACAAAGGACATCCCTGTCTCGTTGATCGCTGTAGGCTCAAGGGTTTTGAAATGTTGTTATTGGTTCAAATTTGTGCAGTAGGATTTGTATATAGTAATTGAATACATTGGAGAAATGAGTTACCCAATCCATATCTTGGAAGTAGTTTCAGGAGGTAGTTCCACTCAATTCTGTCAAATGCTTGCATTGCATCCAAAGCCAGCAGTGCTGTATCTTTCGCATCATGTTTCTCATACAATATATTTAAAACCCGTCTGATATTGTGATAGCCCTGTCCATTTTTAACAAAACCTTGTTGGTCATCAATTATCAATTTAGGTAAATATGTGTCTAGTCTCCTAGCGAGAGCTTTACATAATATCTTAGTGTCACATCCCATGAGACTAATACCCCTGTAGGAGGAGCATTCAGTTGGGGATTTCTTTGGTTTTAATAGAAGAGTTATAGTAGCTACTCTCAATGAGTCTGGAAGCGTTCCCAATTCAAATGATTCATTATACATGTCTAGAAGCGGCTGTACTAGTTTACTTTTAAATTCTTTATAAAATTCTATTGGCAGCCCATCTAGCCCAGGTGTTTTACCACTATTCATTTCTCCTATAGCTTCTAAAAGGTCCTTTATTGTTAGTGGATTATTAAGAGTGTCATTATCTTCCTCTGATAATGTCTGGAATTGTAACTGGTCGAGAAAAGTGTTCTGAGCTTCTTCATTTCCATCATATTCTGATTTGTATAAAAGCTTGTAAAACTCTCTAAAGTCATCATTTATCTCTGAAGGGTCAATCGTTAAGTTACCTTTTTTTGTCTTAATACTATGGATTGTCCTTTCAGCCTGTGTTTTCTTAATTCTCCAGGCTAATAGTTTACTTGCTTTTTCTCCTTGGTCATAATATGTTTGTTTAGTCCACATTAAGCTCTTAGCCACTTTTTCAGTTGTCAATTTATCATATTTAGCTCTTAAAATAGTCAAGTTTTGTAGTTTTTGGGGATCATTATCATGATAGAACTCTCTCTCAATGGTTTTAATTTGTTTTTCTAATGTCTGAGTTTCTTGTTTGTATTGCCGATTTTTGTTACTGGTGTAGCTTATAATTTCTCCCCGTATATAGGCTTTAAAAGCTTCCCATCTAATACTGGCTGTGGTTTCACATTTGTTTAATTCGAAATACATATCTATAGAGTTTTCTACAAATTTGGCAAAGTTTGGATCCTTTAACAAAAACATTGGTAATCTCCATCGTTTTGTATAGTGTTCAATTTTACCCAATTGGACTTCCACAGACACTGCTGCATGATCACTAATTACAATGCTATTATACCAACAGTTTTTAACCTGAGGCAGTAATTCAAATTCAATTCAAATTCAAAAAAACTTTGTTTATCCCAGAGGGAAATTAAATGTTGATGTAACTCAATTAAATCAAGGAGTTATTATAGATGCTGATGGCTGTGGGCAGGAAAGATTTCCTGTAGCGGTCCGTTTTGCATCCAAACTGAAGAAGCCTTTGACTGAAGAGACTCATGGACAGTCTCATGGAGAGGATGTTCAGGGTTGTCCATAATTCTCTTGATTTTATGCAAATCCTTCTTTGCATTATTGTCTCCAGAGGTTCCACAGTCATCCCCAGAACAGAACCAGCCTTCCTTATCAGGTTGTTGAGTCTTTTTAGGTCCCTGGTTCTTATGCTGCTGCCCCAACAGATGATGCAAGAGGAAATGACGCTCTCAACAACAGACTTGTAGAAGATCTGCAACATCTTGTTGCAAACCTTGAAGGACCTTAGCTTCCTCAAGAAGTACAGTCTGCTCTGTCCTTTCTTGTAGATGGCTTCACTGTTGTGTCTCCAGTCCAGTCTGTTGTCCGGATGAACACCAAGGTATTTATATTCCTCAACCACCTCCACTTCTTCTCCCATGATGGAAACAGGGTTTGATCTGACCCTGTTTCTCCTGAAATCTACAATCATCTCCTTTGTTTTGTTAACATTCAAGATGAGATGATTGTTCCCACACCATGCCACAAAGCGGTCCACCAGCTCTCTGTACTCAGCTTCTTGTCCATCTCTGATACACCCGACAACTGCAGAGTCATCTGAATATTTCTGTAGATGACAGGAGTCTGACTTGTACTGGAAGTCTGAAGTGTACAGAGTGAAAAGGAATGGTGAGAGTACAGTCCCCTGTGGTGCTCCTGTGCTGCTGATCACCTGGTTAGACACACAATTCTTCAGTCTGACAAACTGTGGTCTGTTTGTCAGGTAGTCATTAATCCAGGTGATTGTTGAGGCCTCCACCTGAGTCTTCTGGAGTTTCAGACGAAGCAGATCAGGCTGAATTGTGTTAAATGCACTGGAGAAATCAAAGAACATGATCCTCACAGTGCTGCCTGCTTTGTCCAGATGACAGTAATCCCCCCTGAAATCACTTATCAGTGATTTGATAAAGAAATCTAAAAAAAAGAAAATCATCACACATAATTAACATAATTAACACTAAATTATTCTAATAATTCTACATTCTAAATCAAAGGGAACATATAAAAATAAATTAAAAGGAATGTATATATGTACCCAAATGACGTTAAATGACTCTGAATTCAACAATCATTTAAATCTTAAACATTGCCTTCAAAATGGTCCACTGTTCGCAGTGCATAGGAGCGAAAAACCCACTGGCTGCTACTTCCGTAACTCATGTTCTTATTCTTGGGAAAACTCTCCTACGGCCCCACCCCACTTGGCGACCGACCACTTATTTACTCTTTCAGTACCAAAGGTCGCACTCCGAACAGTTGACTGACACAACTGGCAATGGACATATGAGTGATTAGTTCTGATTGATAATAAACATAGAATGAATACACAACCATCATCAAATGAATAAATCACAGTTTTGTACCAAGTACAATACAGAAAATTATGAATGATCAAACAATAACAGTGATAAAATGCAATGTAATGCAGCTCTTCCAGTCCCGTCCCATCACCCGTACTCTGGAGTCGTCTGCTTCTGGCCGAACATCCGTCCGGCTGGGTCTGGAACTGCTAAGCTAACTCTGGGAGGAGAGGTTACCAGGACTTCACTCCTATGAAAGAGGTCTTTACCACCTCCCCTCCCTGTCAGGCTGTATTTGGTACTACACCCGAGGAAAGAATCTTGTGAACCATCCGTTGGTAACCTTCGTTTGCCGACCAGTTCTTCCATGCGTTGGTCCTCAGACCTGGAATCGCAAGGTGAGCTGCATCCTGGCTTCTTCGACTCTTTGTTTGAACATCACTTGCAGCAACCACCTCCTCAGAATGGGTATAATGCAACACACCAACAGGGAGACTATTATAAATATCGACAATATAGCTATTCCCGCTTTAACTGTCATCGCTCCCCAATCTCCCAAAATCCCATCCAGACCAGTCCACCATCACTCACCCCCACCAGCATTACTCTTCAGCTCCTCTTTCAGTTCTCTGCTGCAGTGTTCCCAGGTATAAATGTACAACGTTTTTCCCCAACCATCTGGCAAACGCCTCCTTTCTCTGCTAATATCCAATCTAAAGCTTGTCTGTTCTGCCAAGCCATCCTACTCGTCTCATGTAGTTGTTCTCCACAGGCTGCAAGCCCTTCACTCGTGTAGTTAAGAATTCTCTGTTGGTTGTAGTATATGTAGTTAATCCACTCCACATTTTTGTTAATTGTGATCCACAGCAAAATAGACTCAAATCCAGCTAGAATCTCACTGCGTGCTTTGAACTCAAAAGGAATCCCTCTCGGCTGCCCTATTGCATCCAAGTAAACGTGCTTATCCATGATGTAGTTACCACTAGATCTTTTAACTCTCCTTTTTCCACATCCAAACCGAGCATCTCGTTTACCTTGTCATATACTAACACAACCGATGTCTTCATCCTCACAAGCGCACAAAGACCTATCCACCTGTTGGGTAACACATTTAACAAAACATCATCTCCACACATCCAGTAACTATCGGCTATTGGGTGTGTCTGATCCCCAAAAAGGTACAGAGTCGGAATTGTCATTTCTATATTTTCACATTTATGATCCAAAGGAACCGGATTTTCAAACCACACAGGTGTCCTGATAAATATTGGTTTCATATTTGCGTGTGGAAACCAAGATAAAACCCATGTGACATTGCATTTAATGGTAGTATTACCTACGTGAGTTCCACTGTCATTAGTAAATCCACCACTCGTAAAGCATTCAAACTCACCATCGTAATCTACTCTATAATCAGTCGGAGGCCCATCCTGTGTTGAAGATTAAATTCAGCACAGGAAGACTCCAATTTGTGGCCCTTCCCTTTTTTGAAAAAAAATTTGTAATTTATTTGCCCCAAACATCAATCTGCCCTTAATCCCACACATAGGAAGCTTAAACAATAACCATTTATCCTTCTGAGGTGTAAACCTACCTTCTCTGCATTCCCGTTGCTGGACCACTGCACAGTCCCTGAAGGTGTGTGGCTCTGGAACAACAACAGGCAATGCTCCTGGAGGTCTGCGCATAAAAAACACTCTGTCACTGTCAGTTCTCTTGTAGTGTACCATGCCCATTTATACCACATATTCTGTGCTGCCTTCCCCCACAAACCATCTTCCACAGTTACACTGTTTTCCTGTCTCTACCTGTGCATGTACACTCCGTCTGTTCTTGGATTAACATGATTATTCCGTCCTGTAGTGCTAATGGTATCAAGTCCCTCTAGACTTTCACGAGAAATCTTTCTATCCTTACAACCATTGTGAACAACTTTTTTCTGACCCGAGGACAACATGATCTTACTAGATTGCCCCTTTGTCGTGGCGTACAGAGGCGGTGATTCGGTCATCTCCTCCTCCGGACTCATGATCCACACCTCCTCACACTTCCTTTATTCCCCCGTACTTAAATTCAAGCTTAACAGATACCTCTTCACGACTAGCTCTAGTGTGTATTGCTGGCAAAGTTCGCGGTGTGGAATGGTCTGAGTGGGTGTGTATTGTTGCATCATACTCATCTGACCCAGGCTGGCTACTTCCCCTGCGGGGTGGCTTCCTCACGGGACCCTTCCCGCCTCTCCTGTTTGCGGGATCCCGTCCAACATCTCCAGGCCTTGCTCTCCTGAGCCCATGCTGTCGGCCAACACCCACACCTGGATGCTCATAAGTGCCAGAAATCTTAACCTCTTCCTTTTGTTCATCCTTCCCCTCGGACTTAACTCCGTCTGTGTCTTTAGTCCGAACCTTAGTGTAGTGATTCAAATGGTACCATGTGTTACTACCTTCCATTTGACCTGCTGTTGGCGTTGCTCGCACCATTGTGTACGGTCCTTCTCGTCTTGGCTCAAGCCACTTCCTCCGGAACACTTTGATGTGCACCTGGTTGCCTGGCCCCACTGGTCTCTCAACCAGCTGTTCGAGACCTGAGTCTCTGGTCTCCTCCTGTAGATAGATTGTTCTGTGGATTGCAGTTAGTTGCTTCATGTAAGCTTTCAACTCTGTTTGCACCTGCTCAAGTGGGGGCCCTCTAAAGGGACCTCTCACCGAGGTGCCGGCATGGGTCGACCCGTTAGCATTTTATGCGGTGTTAGTGCGTGACTCTATGAGTCTGCATGCGATAGCTCATTAGTGCAAGCGGCAAAGCATCCACTCAGTTTAGTTTAGCTGAAGCGCAGATTTTATTCAGTTTCACTTTCAAGGTTGCATTAATTCTCTCAATCATCCCCTGATCACCTCATCATACAGGTTTCCTGCAGCTGACGCTGTGACGCTTTGCGGTAAGACGTGTTGCATCACTTCCTGTTACCTTGCTTAAGCACTTTGGAATTTCTTGCTCCGCTTGGAGTACTGATAATCACTTTATTTCGATCTATAACTTACACAATTTTGCATAGTTAAACTCTATAGCTTACCGTTCTGTTCTAACACACTCCTACAGATCTTTACTCTCACTTTTTAACGGTGTGTCTGGTTCTCTAGCGTAGCATGGCTACCGGTTCTCTTCCTCCTTCTCCTGCTTTCACCTGCTCCGTGTGTCAGATGTTTAGTTACTCCTCTGCCTCCTTTAGCGATAATGGTACATGTAACAAATGTAGTCTTTTTGTAGTTTTGGAGGCGAGGTTATCTGAATTGGAAGCTCGGCTCTGCACTGTTGAAAATCAACCGATAGCGAGCCAGGTCCCTTTTGCCAGTGTGGAGCCACCTAGCGTAGCTAGCTCAATTAGCCTCCCCCTAGCAGAACCTGAGCAGCCAGGATTACAACGTGGCTGGGTGACTGTCAGGAAGAGGCATAGCTCTAAAGTCAAGCCCGTTGTTCACCATCGACCCGTCCACGCTTCAAACAGATTTTCCCCACTCAGCGACACACCCGCTGAGGACAAAACCCTGGTAACTGGCAGCTCTATAGTCAGAAACGTTGCATTAGAGGCACCAGCGGCCATAGTCAAATGCATTCCAGGGGCCAGAGCGGGCGACATAGAATCCTATTTAAAACTGCTGGCTAAGGATAAACGTAAATATGGTAAAATAGTTATTCACGTCGGCGTTAATGACACCCGGTTACGCCAATCGGAGGTCACTAAAATTAATGTTGCATCGGTGTGTAATTTTGCCAAAACAATGTCGGACTCCGTAGTTTTCTCTGGACCCCTGCCAAATCTGACCAGTGATGACATGTTTAGCCGCATGTCGTCCTACAATCGCTGGTTGTCTAGATGGTGTCCAGCAAACAACGTGGGCTACATAGATAATTGGCAATCTTTCTGGAGAAAACCTGGTCTGATGAGGAGAGACGGCATCCATCCCACTTTGGAAGGAGCAGCTCTCATTTCTAGAAATATGGATGAATTTATTTGCCACCCTAAAACATGACAACCCAGGGCTCAGACCAGGATGCAGAGTTGTAGTCTTACACACTTCTCTGCAGCTTCCCACCTGCTGCTACCCACCCAATCGATTAACACAAAAGGAGCAAATCCTCTTGTGCAAAAAGAAATTATTAAAACAAAAACTTTAACTGAACAAAAACATCAAACTATTAAATGTGGTTTGCTGAATATCAGATCTCTCCTTTTGAAGTCTCTGTTAGTGAATGAGTTGATGTGTGATCATCATATTGATATATTTTGTCTTACAGAAACCTGGCTGCAGCAGGAGGATCATGTTAGCATCATGTTAGCATCATGTTAGCATTAATGAAGCAACTCCCTCTGACTGTTTAAATGTTCACGTTCCTGGAACCACAGGCAGAGGAGGAGGAGTGGCAGCTATTTTCAGATCAGGGTTACTCATCAGTCCCAGACCCAAGATTAGTTTGAGCTCTTTTGAATCTCTGATTCTCAGTTTTTCCCACGCAAAGTGGAAATCACAGAAACCTCTTGTGTTTGTTGTTGTGTATCGTCCACCTGGCCCTTATTCTGAGTTTCTGTCTGAATTCTCAGAGTTTTGATCCCAGTTAGTGCTGAGTACAGATAAAGTCATTGTAGTGGGTGACTTTAATATTCATGTAGATGTTGAAAATGACAGCCTGAATATGAACTTTAATTCTATATTGGACTCTACTGGATTTTCTCAGAGTGTTCACAGACCGACTCACTGCCTTAATCACACCCTTGATCTTGTTCTGACTTATGGCATTGAGAGTGAAAAGTTAACAGTGTTCCCTCATAACCCTGTCTTATCTGACCATTTTCTGATAACCTTTGAGTTTACATTACTTGACTATACAGTTTCTGAGAAGAAATTTACGTATAGAAGGTGTCTATCAGAGGATGCTGTAACCAGATTTAAAGAATTAATTCCATCATCCTTTTCTTCACTGCCATGTCCAGATATGACAGAGGACGACTACCTAAACTTTACTCCAGCAGCACTTGACTCTCTTGTTGACAGCACTATAGTTTCAATGCGTGCAGCACTGGACAATGTTGCCCCTCTGAAAAGGAAGGTAATCAGTCAGAAGAGGTTGGCTCCTTGGTATAATTCACAGCTGCGTGCTTTAAAGCAGACTGCAAGAAAGCTGGAGAGACAGTGGCGTTCCTCTAATTTAGAAGAGTCTCAGTTAGTCTGGAAAGATAGTTTAACAATGTATAAGAAAGCCCTTCGTAAAGCTAGAACTGCTTATTATTCATCATTGATAGCAGAGAATAAGAATAATCCCAGGTTTCTTTTCAGCACTGTAGCCAGTCTGACAAAGAGTCCGAGCTCTGCTGAGCCAATTATTCCTTTAACTCTCAGCAGTGATGATTTCATGAGCTTCTTTATTAATAAAATTGTTTCTATCAGAGAGAAGATTGATGGAGTCCTTCCCACTATTATCAGTGATGTATCATCAAGTACAGCAGCTTTAGAAGTATCTTTAGAACCTGATTTGTATTTAGACGGCTTCTGTCCAGTTGATCTCTCTGAACTAACAACAGCAATAGTCTCTTCTAAACCATCAACTTGTGTTTTAGACCCAATCCCAACCAGAC
The DNA here is from genome assembly GCF_027942865.1 of Odontesthes bonariensis. Taxonomy (NCBI): domain Eukaryota; kingdom Metazoa; phylum Chordata; class Actinopteri; order Atheriniformes; family Atherinopsidae; genus Odontesthes; species Odontesthes bonariensis. The sequence continues at coordinate 35,309,402 of NC_134524.1, read as the reverse complement.
TGTTCAAGGAGGTTTTCCCATTAATTGACACTTCCATATTGGATTTGATCAATCTGTCTTTGTTGACAGGATATGTACCTCAGACTTTTAAGGTTGCTGTAATTAAACCTTTACTTAAAAAACCTACTCTTGATTCAGAAGTGTTGGCTCATTATAGACCTATATCCAATCTCCCTTTTATGTCTAAAGTTCTTGAAAAAATAGTTGCAGCTCAGCTTTGTGATCATTTACACAGAAATAATCTGTTTGAAGAGTTTCAGTCAGGATTCAGAGTGCATCATAGCACAGAAACTGCACTGCTGAAAGTTACCAATGATCTCCTCTTAGCCTCTGATAGCGGACTTGTGTCTGTGCTTGTCCTGTTGGATCTCAGTGCTGCATTTGATACGGTCGATCACAGTATCTTATTACACAGACTTGAACATGTTATTGGGATTAAAGGAACTGCATTAGGCTGGTTTAAGTCATATTTATCTGATAGATTTCAGTTTGTTCTTGTAAATGAAGAATCTTCCTCACACACCAGAGTAAGTCATGGAGTTCCCCAGGGTTCTGTGCTTGGACCGATTCTTTTTACTTTATACATGCTTCCATTAGGTAACATTATTAGGCAGCATGGCATAAATTTCCATTGCTATGCTGATGATACTCAGCTGTACTTATCTATAAAACCAGATGAACCCAATAGGTTGGTCAGACTACAAGCATGTCTTAAGGACATAAAGACCTGGATGACTCAGAACTGTCTGCTGCTAAATTCAGACAAAACTGAAGTCGTTATCTTTGGACCTGAGCGTTTCAGGGAGAAATTGTCTAGCTATATAGTTACTCTAGATGGTATTTCCTTGGCTTCTAGTTCTACAGTGAGGAACCTTGGAGTTATTTTTGACCAGAACTTATCATTTGACTCGCATATAAAACAGGTTTCTAGGACTGCCTTCTTTCACCTTCGTAATATTGTTAAAATCAGGAACATCCTGTCTCAGAGTGATGCAGAAAAACTAATTCATGCATTTGTTACTTCAAGATTGGACTACTGTAATTCTTTATTATTGGGCTGTCCCACATATTCTCTGAAAAGCCTTCAGTTGATCCAAAATGCTGCAGCCAGAGTTTTGATGAGAACTAACAGGAGAGATCATATTTCTCCAGTTTTAGCTTCTCTTCATTGGCTCCCTGTTAAATTCAGAGTAGAATTTAAGATTCTTCTCCTTACATATAAAGCTCTTAATGACCGAGCTCCATCATATCTTAAAGATCTCATTATAAGATATTTTCCTAACAGAGCACTTCGTTCCCAAACTGCAGGTTTACTTGAGGTTCCCAGAGTTTCTAAAAGTAGAATGGGAGGCAGAGCCTTCAGTTATCAGGCCCCTCTATTGTGGAATAAGCTGCCAGTAAATGTCCGGGAAGCAGACACCCTTTCCACTTTTAAGACCAGGCTTAAAACTTTACTTTTTGATAAAGCTTATAGTTAGGGATGGCTCAGGTGATCCTGAAACATCCCATAGTTAAGCTGCTATAGGTCTAGACTGCTGGGGGGCCTCATCTGACACACCTTTCCTCACTTTACTCTCTTTATGTATATGTGACATTATTATGGTCATTAACTCGTGTTTCCCTGTTCCAACAGATATCCTTTGAATGGTGTTACAGTACCGCCGCCGCGGCAGCCCCCCCCCCCCCCCTTTCTGTCTTCTCAAACCCCAGCTGGTGGAGGCGGATGGCCACCCTTCCTGAGTCTGGTTCTGCCAGAGGTTTCTTCCTGTTAAAAGGGAGTCGTTTCTCTCCACAGTCGCCTCAGGCACGCTCAGGCCGGGAGATTGGACCGAAAAACAAAAAGTTTTCAGTGCAATCTGTTGGTTTTCTTAGCTAGGAAATTGTTTTTGAATAGGCTCTATATGAACGAATTGGATTATTTTATGAATTATGATTATTATTAATTAATTGAATTCCAATTGGCTTGAATTGGACTTACTATCTAAGTGCCTTGAGATGACATTTGTTGTATTTGGCGCTATATAAATAAAAATGATTTGAATTGAATTGAACTTGTCCACTGTTTGCAGTGCATAGGAGCGAAAAACCCACTGGCTGCTACTTCCGTAACTCATGTTCTTCTTCTTACACTTTTGTAACAAATTAAGAAAGAGAAAGAAATACAATTTAACACGCTGTGGACAGGGAGAAATACAAACCAAAAGATACACAAACGATGCATAAGCGAAAAATTTTCTTTATCAGGAATGTCAACAATGGCTTAGAGACAGAACCTCTCCCCTAAAAATCGTGAAACCCTAATTTACTCGACTGTTAACAACTCTGCAATTAGCACATTACTTAAAAAAAAATAATAAGTATTACAGTTTAATTAGAAAGAGAAAACAGGAAATGTGATTATAACGAGAGCATTTGTGAGTGTGGACACAGCACCAGAATGTCAAGGACAATTATGCACCTCAGCACGTCGCTCTCCCCATGAAACCCAAAACAAACTAACTAGACTGTTAAAAACAGAATTTAGAAACCCAAAACAAATCACAGCGGTCCTGGAAAGAATTCAATAATAATAGGACGCACTCAATAGAACTTCACAATGTTCAAAGAAATCAGCACACAGCGTTTAAAACTCACAGCTGATCACTGTAACAACACCTTATTTCAGCAAACTATCAATGCGGCAATTATAACAATGAAGCAAATCTGAGTGGCTCTGCACTCACTTATCTTCTATTTAGTCTAAAATTATATATGTAAGACGTTGTGTTAAATCTATGTGGGAATGTGTATGGAAATGCGATTTTATTCACCAAATCTATGTGTGTGTGTGTTTTAATCATAAATAATAATAATAATGACTTAAAATGAAGAGAGTCAGGGATGAGATGAGCTGGAACCTTGATTTTTTTTACACAAAATAACTTTTTCAGATTCCCATAACACAGCAGGACTTCACACACAGTGACACACACATTGACAGAGACAGAGACAAACCGGTTGACACACAAACCAAGTCAGTCAGTCACAGTCTGTCAGTCACCGTTCAATTCTTCACAGTTTTAAATGATCAATTTCTTTCATTTAGACTTTTAATTTTTCAGGAGATATTGGTGTAGGCAATATATGAATATAAAATATATTTGGTCTCTGGGGACCAAAACAACAGACGCTGACGTGTACTTTACCAGACTTTTGTGACCTCTTCTGATATCTCCTGTGGCCAATTCATGATCAAATTTGAATTTTCTTCTCAAAATGTCTTTATATGGAGGTCTCGGATAACTCCAAAGAGTTCTAAGCAGATATAAAATGATATAAACATATATTTAAAACGTGCCCCTACAGTATAGAAACTGGAATGACTGTTTCAGAGTTTTCTTGAAATGCTTATTTATTCCACCTTCCAACCTTTTCTGTTCACAAGTCAATCAATCATCAGCATTCGTCTACTCCTTGACTAGTGAAAATAATTTTCACATATAATTAATAGCTAGTGTGTGCCTTAATCCGTGGGTAATCCCCCCTCCAATGCATTAAAGGTTGGCCGTTGGCATCAAGACAACACAGTGAGCGAATAATTTAAGTCTTCCGACGACACTCTACCCGCTCCAAAAGCGTATCCACAAATCCAGTTTTAAACTCATCGATTTATTACCTGCCAGGGCTTAGCGACTAGTCCTTCAAAAAACACTTTAGGGTAAACACTCTACCCTATATAACATAGCACGATTGGCTTTCTTCACAGCCACCTGCTTCACAACACATCTCACATAAGCTGCTGTTGGCCCAATTTTTATCTTAATTCAAACACTCAGCACCTCTGTGCTCAACAACAAATTCAAATAATTTCAGCAGCCCCCCTGCTAGAGATGCGCGGATGACGTATTTTCCCATCCGCAACCGCTGCAAAAAATATATATCCGCCCGCTATCCATTTGCACAAACATTTTTTCACCGATTTTCAAAACCGAACCCGCCCGCCATCCGCCGATAGGTGTAGGTCTATTGAAGGTGCCTTGGCTATTTGTATCGGCTTTTTCAAACAGCGTAGTTCATTATATCTGGTCAATAAGTCCGCCTACTACTATGTAGTGGATAATAGTGCTGTCAAAATCACTCCCAAGTGCTAAATTGAACACCTTTAAGACACACAGCCGTCACAAGCGATTGAATTCCTTCCAAGGCATTCACACTATCACTAGTTAAATGTTAGCATACCCTACGTCTCCCCACTTGTATGTGAAACATTAATACAGAATATAACTATATAGTTCTACATTTTGGATTAACCGATCTATTTCCAAGCATCACACGACCCTTCCATCACCTTGAAAATGTGCATTCCACTGTCGTTTTGACATGTCTGCATTGAAATACTATTTGCAGCTATATTTCACACTCCATCAAGAAAAAAGTAAAACATGATGAGCACGGGCACACCGTTTTGAGTGTACGAATTTTTTTAAAGAATCTAGACAACAAAGTCCGTCTACATAGCACGATAAATCCATCCTTTAGCGCAAATGTTCCCAACCTACTTCAGAGAATGTAAAACAACTTCAAAGCACATAGTCTAAGCCCAAATCAACATACCACGGCGGGCAAAATGAATAACCAGATGGCCTACCTTAAAACGCTGTCTTGATCACAGGATTCTTGCAATTATTCCACTTTAATCCACACGGTTTAACGCACCCAACACTGCTAGCAAGCAATGTAGAACTAGGGTCCTATGTGCTAACTGTATGGCCTTAGTAACGGACACAAACAAACGAGAAGACCTACGCAGGAAATCTAAAACGTGGTTTTGTTTTATACTGTTTGTAATGTATGTTTTCGTTCGTTACCTTTGGAAAATTATGTTTTTTTTTTGTTTTTTTTTTTGTTTTTTTTTTAGTGCTTCAACCGCAACCCGCCCGAATTTAATTAAAATACGATTTTTCGGCGTGTCATCCGCCCGATCCGCGGTTCATCCGCGGGCTCCGCGGATTCAACCGCCAACCGCGCATCTCTACCCCCTGCGCAGAGGAAAACAAATAAGAGACTCACCGGGCAGAATCCGCACTCTCTCCTGTGTTTTTTTAATTTGGAGAAAAGCTCAGAAGGCTGTCACACTGTACACCCACCAGCAGACATCTGCCGTTTGATGGTTAGGAAAAGATATCCTACCTGCCGGCGTTAACGACTGATCTCGGCTGCCAGGGCACAAAGGACTCGCTCCGCGGGGCTCCAGATGCCAAATTTCACGAAGTCGGGGTCACCATTATGTTGTGGAGAAAAAGGAGTCGGAAGCGCCGTGGTCAGCCTCTTATGGGGAATTTATTGAACGGACCATCACAGATCAGAATGCCCGGAAATTCCCTTTTGACCTCAGTTTGTGACAGCCTCTTATACTGTTCTGTATCATTCAACGCGTACGTGGCTCAAACCCAATCTCTCTAAGGCGCCTGGCTTTCGCCATTATCGTAAACAAAGCTCATTCTAACCTTAAACAATATTCATATGAACTGGACAACAAGGCACACTGTGTAATTAGGCCAAATGTCATGACACTTCTCTCCCACAAAGTCCTATAAATAAATAAATAATTTAATTAGCCTCATTATACTATATCTGTCAAAAACATTCTTGATGTTCTAACCCGGAGTTACAGACGTTTTAATATGATTGGCCCAGGACTCCGGAACGGAAGGTCCCACTCCTTATTCATTGGTACCATTAGATTCAGCGTGCCTGAAAATGGGGGGGTAGCTGAAGTTTCGATGTTATGAATCACTGTTTAGGGTACTGAATCACAACTTCGAAAGTGGCACTCAGCCCCTTATCCCTAACCCTAACCCCCTAACCCTAACTCTAAGGGGGGGATCTCCTAAGGGGCTACCACAATGGAGGGGGTATGGTGATAAACAGCTGAAATGCCTGCTGATATTGTGGTACACCACTGATGAATTAGTCCTGAAATTGTTAAAGAAAAACTAGCTTAGCTTCCTGATAGAATGGAAATGCAGCTGGCATCTCCAGAATAACAGCGTTACAAAACCTCAACAATAGGCCACAAGACTTCCGGTTATGTCGCTGTGTTGAGCACACACGTGTGTCGGAGCTTCCGTGAAAATTCAGAGAATAAACTAACCAAACAGCCAGTGTAGGACCTGTGAATTCTTACAATTTGTGCGGATTCAAACAACCAGCCATAATGCCTCCAAAACAAGCTTCAAAAACTCAAAAACCATCCAAAGCAGAAGCCATGGGTGATCCGGGATTGGCAGATGCTAATGCTAGCAGTGGAGACTCCGATGTGGTGGCCAGTCCGAACTCAATCCTTAACGCCATTAGCGCAATGAAAGGAGAATTCGTATTGAGGTTTGATGGCCTGCTCGGTGCTATTGAGGGAATACAGACTGATCTGAAGGCAGTGTCAGCACGTGTTACTGAAGCGGAGGACAGAATTAGCACCAATCAAGACGATGTAGCATCACTGAAAACACAGACCAGCACCATGAAAGCGTCTATTGAAGAGCTCATCTTAAAAGTGGACGACTTGGAAAACCGAGCCCGCCGCTCGAATCTTCGCCTGGTCGGTCTCCCGGAGAAGGTAGAAGGGTCTGATATGTGTGCCTTTTTGGAAAGGTGGATTCCTGAAGTGCTTGGGGAACATAATTTTCCACGACCCGTACTGATAGAGAGGGCGCACAGAATCGGTGGGGCCGGCGCTGATGCTGTGTCAGCGGGCCGCTCTGGTATGCGTCCCAGAGTGGTAATTATGAAGTTCCTAAACTATGCGGACAAGTCTCGGGTCACGAAGGCTGCCAGGAGCAAGGGGGACATATTATATGCCAACCAGAGAGTCATGTTTTTCCCGGACTTTTCTGCGGATCAGGTCAGACGGAGAAAAGTATTCGATTCGGTGAAGAAGGAGCTGGCTTCCCTCTCCATCCCTACTTTGCGCTATGGAATAATTCACCCGGCAAAACTCCTCGTGACTGTTGGGGGGAGACGACACATATTTGATACCGCAGCGGGAGCGAAGGATTTTGTGCATGGATTAAAGGACTGTACACCGGGGTCCGCGGAGAGAGAGACAACCTGACACATGATTGCATGGCTGGTATGTTTAAGTCACTGAACTATGCTCTCTGACTTTACAGGGAGCCAATTTAAACACTGTTTAAATCGTGTAAAATCGCTGTTTGGTTTATATAAACGTAGTTCTACTTATATTAATATTATTTCATGCGGGGCTCTGCTACGGTTGTTGGGCAATGCTGTTCCTCGCTGTGCTGTGGACGCAGGCGGACCAGTTAGGCTCCATGGTTTGGATGTGTGTACTGTGGGAGGGATGGGTGTATCTCAGTTGGGGATGTACACTCAGTTTTGTTCATAGTGTTCTAAGGTACATATTTTCACTTTATTTATTTATTATCCTTTGTCTTTTGTTTTCAGTAATTTCAAGTTTACTACAGACAATTTCCATGTCATTACAACATGCCATCTGAACTTCAGTTTACATCTTGGAATGTAAGGGGTTTAAACAAACTTGTCAAGCTAAAAGAGGTCATGAGTAGGATCAAACAGCTAAAATGTAAAATAGTTTTTATCCAGGAGACACACTTAACACCTGAAGATGTAATCAAGGTGAGGAGGAGGTGGCCTGGTCGAGTATTCTCAGCTTCTTTCAGTTCACACTCACGTGGAGTAATTATACTGATACACAATTCTATCCCTTTTCATCTTATTGGTGTGGATGAAGATCGTTTAGGCAGGTACCTCATTATCCAGTGTGAAATTCTCTCAGTCCGATTAAATCTGGTTAATATATATGGGCCCAATGAAGATAATCCGTCTGTCCTTGGCTACTTTGCCTGGCAACTTTATCATAGGTGGGGACTTTAATTGTGCTCTACAGCCTGGAATGGATAGATCTACTGGAATTGATGCTTCCCACAATCAGACAAGAAAGGAGCTGCTACAATATATTAAAGAATTTAATTTAATTGACATCTGGAGAGAGAATCATCCTAACCAACTAACTTTCTCTTGTTACTCTAGTACATGTCAGACATTCTCCAGAATTGATTACTATTTGGTTTCTGCCTCCTTGGTATCTATGGTCTCACAATCCTGGTATGATAGCATTATAATTTCAGATCATGCTTCGGTTTCATTTATCCTGAACATGCCCCAATCTTGTAATTACTCCCCAAGATGGCGTCTCCAGGCATTTTGGCTTAGGGATCCAAAATTCATAGAGTTTGTTGGAACACAAATTGATTATTATTTTGAATATAATACAAATCAGACATCAGCTGCTATACGATGGGAGGCTTTTAAGGCCTTTTTGAGGGGCCAGATGATAAGCTTCACAAGCTTTAAATACAAGCAGGCTAGATTGGAGATGGAACAACTGGAAAAAAAGATAAAGGATACTGAAACAAACTACTTTGCAAATCCTTCTCAACACCTATTTGTGGAACTTACCGAGCTAAGAGCTAAATACAATGTTCTATCTACAAATAAGGCAACTAAAAATTTGATGAAACTGAAGCAGTCTTATTACGAACAGGGTGAGAAAGCTAGTAAGCTCCTAGCTTGGCGTATTAAGCAGATGGAATCTGAAAGAGCAATAAATACAATACAAACAAATGAAGGCTTGGTAACTGGTGACCCTAAAGAAATCAATAAGACTTTCTCAAGCTTTTATGAAAATTTATACCGTTCCGATTATTCGACCTCAGCTTTTCAAAAACAAAAGGAATTTCTTGATTTATTAGACTTTGTTCCCCTAAAGGAAGACTCTCAGGCTGCTCTGGAGCTTGACCTAGAGGCCGAAGAACTGTCTGCGGCTATAGGTAGCATGAAGGGGGGAAAAACCCCTGGACCGGACGGGATTCCCATCGAGATATATAAAGCCTTTAGAACTAAACTAATACCACCTCTGCTAGACATGTATCGGGAGTCTTTGGATAGCGGATCCCTTCCTCCTTCTCTCAATACAGCAGTAATTACTTTGTTGTTGAAGCCAGGGAAGACACCCGCTCTTTGTGGATCTTACAGACCAATTTCACTGCTTAATAATGATCTCAAAATTCTTTGTAAAGTATTGGCTAGACGGCTTGAACTGAGTTTGCCGGAAATAGTTCACTCTGACCAGAATGGCTTTGTGCAGGGAAGGCAGGGCCTTCACAATATCCGTAGAGTACTTAATATAGTGTTTAATAAATCTGGCTGTACGGACACTGCCATTCTGTCATTGGATGCCGAGAAGGCCTTTGACAGGGTGGAGTGGCTGTATTTATTTGAGACTCTGCAAAGGTTTGGTATAGGGGGGAAATTTCTCAGCTGGATCCGACTTCTTTATGCTGCTCCACAGGCTGTAGTTTTAACAAATGGGTTATTTTCCACACCTTTTGAACTGCACCGGGGAACAAGACAGGGTTGCCCCCTGTCGCCCCTGCTATTCACCCTTGCTATCGAGCCACTTGCTATGGCGATTCGAAAAAACACCAATCTGAATGGAATAAAAATAGGAGATATTGAACATCGCATAGCTTTATATGCTGATGATGTAATTCTGTTTTGTTCTAACTTGAAACAGACTCTACCCACTTTACTTTCTCTCACAAACACTTTCGGGGTCTTTGCAGGTTACAAAATTAATAGCACTAAATCAGTCATATTATTTATGAATGAAAATGAGAGACTCAACCCTCCAATTCAGACTCCTTTTCTGGTTTCACTGAAGGGCTTTGTGTATTTGGGTGTGAAGATCACTCCTACCGTTGACAAAATTGTCCCAATGAACTACAACCCCTTAACAGATGGAGTTACAGAGCTCATAAACAGGTGGACGAGATTACCTATATCTATGATCGGGCGCATCAATATTTTGAAAATGTCAATTTTACCTAAGTATCTGTATCTTTTCCAATCTATTCCACTTGCTCCCCCACCTTCTTTTTTCCGGTCGCTTGAAAAGCTCTTTTCCTCCTTTATCTGGAACAACAGGCGTCCCAGGCTCAGGCTCACACTTTTATATTTACCATACGACAGAGGTGGATTACAGCTACCAAATCTTATGTGGTATTACTGGGCAGCCCAAATCAGAGCAGGAATATTTTATTTTGTGAAGGACCATCCCCCAGCTTGGGTTTCATTAGAATCTCACTCAATTAATATTCCTTTGAATTTGTATATATACTCAGCCAACAAAAACAAATTAATCAAACGGACCAAAAACCCCTTCCTCAAAAATACAGTAATGATTTGGCACAGGGCTTTGGAATACTTGGGAGAGACTTCCAAGTTATCACAGTTTTCTCCTATCTTTGGTAATGATGAGTTTCAGCCTGGAAGAGCAGACAGTGGGTTTAAAATTTGGGCATCTCGAGGTTTAGCTAAAATAGCTGACCTCTTTAAAGACAATCATACCTTCATGTCTTTCGAAGAACTTAAGGCCATGTATGGAATACCCCCAAAACACTTTTTTAAATATCTTCAATTGAGAAATTTTGTACTGGCCAGGCAATGTAATAGTTTGAAACTTCCCCAACTGTCTGCTCTTGAAGACTTTTCGAGGAGATTTTCAGACTCCAAGGGGCAGGTTTCCTTTCTTTATAACTTCTTTGTAAGTAAATCCAAAGAGTCATCACTTAAAATATTACAATCATGGAGATCCGATGTGCAAGAAAATATAACAGAGGAAGAATGGGCCAGAGCTTGTTTAACAGCTCAAACTCAAACTATAAATACAAACTCTAAATTACTACAATACAAATGGATAAGTAGACAGTATATAACCCCAAGTAAGCTGCACTTTTTTAACCCAAATATCCCAGACACTTGCATTAAATGTAATCAACAAAAAGGTTCTTTACTCCATTGCATGTGGGAATGCCCTCTGATCCTCTCTTTTTGGGAAAAAGTGTTAAGCCTGGCCAGTCGAATCATTGAAAAAGAAGTACCTCTCAAACCAAAGTTATGTTTGCTAAACATTCACCCGGACAATTTTGTGACCTCCAAAAATGAAAAATCCCTACTCAATATTTGTTTTCTGGAAGCTAAAAGATGTATAGCCTGTTCATGGAAAAGGGAAAAACCTTGTACCACTTCACAATGGCTTACAGGGATGTCTTTTTACTTGGCTTTAGAAAGGATAAGCTACACCACAAAAAATAAACTTGACAAGTTTTGGAAAGTCTGGAAGGTTTTCTGTGATTTCCTTGAAAGAAATGACATTGAAGTAGATGGCTGGAATGAAGAGCTAAATTAGTATACACATTTATATTATTAATTATTTATTTTATTTTATTTTGTTTTATTATTTTTTCTCCTTCCAGTTATTTATTTATTAATTGCATTTTAATAATTTTTATTGCTATGCTTTTTTTTTCTTCTTGTATGTACCTTTTTGTTCTATGTTGTTCACCGTTTGTTAATTAACAAAATGTGCAATAAAGATATGTTTAAAAAAAAAAAAAAAAAACAATAGGCCACAATACAGCATTACAAATTTATGAAGAGGGATCAATCGCTCTCCCAGTGTGCATGCTCACAATCCTGTAAGATAACTGGCTACTGGTTTCTATGTTCTTATGATACAGGATTACCCCACAGGAATGACTTCAGCGACTGGTTCGGCCACAGCATTATGGAAATGACTGACATACAGTTATCAGATAAAAAAGTTTTTATGAAAAATGATGACAACTTGGACACTTTTCCACTTTTGACACAGAGGCTTCCAGTTTATTGAGTCAATTGTTTAATAAGTCAATAACTTCAACCAGAATTGTGTATATACATAACCTTTCCCTTTCACTGAACCCTAAGGTAACATGACCAGACTGGATCACAGGACTGCACGCCTAACCATAAGTCGGGGTACAATCCACATTTTGAAAAATTAATTTTGTATTAATATTTTTTAATATAATAGCACAGAGATTTTACTGTGGAAAACTTCAAACCATTTAGAGAACACATCAACACAGAGATAAAAAACAAAAAAAGAGAAAAGACTCACACAGAATGTTTGGGAAAAACTTGAGAAGTTTTAGTAAACCATGGTTAGTTGTTGTATCATCCACCCCCCTGATGAGACTTAAGCCCTATTCGGACGGGACTAGTTTAATGGGGGGACCTGGGGTAAAGTAATAATAACCGGGAAATCTAGTCCCGTCCGAACGCGCCATGTCAGTAAAGATAGCGGAGTATGTCGGTAAACTTTGCCGAGAATGCTACCTCCTGTGAAACGGTCCAGAGTATCTACCATAGGTAATACTAATCCCGTGCGAATGCGACCTTCGGTAATAAGTACGGAATATGTCGTCACATCCTTTTAAAGAGAGAAACAATTAGGTGTGTCTGTTTGCAAACATGGAGGTTCTGGATGAAGCGCTGCTTGCAAGCACGCATTCCAATTTCGGACTTTGGCTTGCTTCGACCTTTGTCGGCGCCATGTCTGTTTACAGATGGGGTTTACAGAAGTGAAATGAAGACGTGCATAGCATCCAGGATGTGACGGTTGTGCGTAACCAACAACTCCTCCCATGTTAGATGAATATTACAGCGATTTCTTGTCCCGTCCGAATTGGTCATTTCTTCTCCCTGGCGTCGTCTGGTTAATCAACATTACCATACGTCCCCCCATTGAACTAGTCCTGTCCGAATAGGGCTTTAGTCTCATCCGTATGTTAATTCTGCCGAACTCCACTGCAGTTTCTCCTCCTGTGTTGTTCTTTGCTGCAGGACAGAAATGTTTGTGGTCAGATCTTATTTTAGGAGCAGCACAGCATCAAGAAAGCAGCAATTTCTTCTCAATTACTAACTGATTAACTTGTTTAGGATCAATATTGTCAGCCCTCTTAATTCAGCTCAGTGTTTAGATATAATTTCAGCATAATCTGTTTAATTCTCACTCGTTACTTAAAGGAGCCATGGCATGAAATTTTCACTTTTTAAGGTTGTTTAACATTAATATGAGTTCCTCTAGCCTGCCTGCGGTCCCTCAGTGGCTAAAAATGACGATAGACCTAAACAATGCACTGGAAATGATTCTCCGCCTTTGGTATTGTTACCATGCAGGTGGCCTGATCGGGAAAGCCGCCTCTTATGACGTGGAGGTTGTTTCCCCCCAGAGCCAATAAACTGCCTTTCCCCGCCCACAGCTCTTTGGCCAGCTCATTGCGCTGTACATGGATGTAAAAAATCTGTTTAGAGCTCCTGCATCAGAACCTCTAAAGAGCCAGTGGACAGACTTAGTTTTTTTCTGGGAAAGTGACGACAGAACCGAAGAGATTTGTGTATGTGTGCGCCAAACATTTCACCGACGAATGTTTCCAGAACTTGGGCTAATACCGAGCCCAAGGGAGAGCCCAGACACCCAGCGGAGGAAACTCATTTCAGCCGCCTGTATTCGCGATCTCGTTCTTTCGGTCACTACCCACAGCTCGTGACCATAGGTGAGGGTAGGAACATAGATTGACCGGTAAATCGAGAGCTTGGCCTTCTGGCTCAGCTCCTTCTTCACCACGACGGGCCGGTGCAGAGCCGCATCACTGCAGACGCCGCACCGATCCGTCTGCCAATCTCCGTCTGCTCCATTCGTCTCTCACTTGGGGAAGGATCTCATTCCTGAGAGTAAGTCATTTAACGCTCTATAATTGTGTTGCTTTCCTGTATGTACAGTATAGTTACATAGCTTGTTACCACAAGAAAGGGTTTGTATCGTTAGCTATGCAGCTAATAGCATCGGAAAGCTCTTATCTCTGTCAACTGGGCTGTTGGAGGTGTTTGCATGCCCATGAGATGTTAGCTCGCTCATTTTAGACCAAAACCCCCTACTTCAAGCTTCCTGAAGAAGAATGAATCCGCAAATTCAGTGCATTTCATCAGGATAATGATTCATTCATGGTTCCAGAGTCAAAACGGTCAGTCTGTCTGTGTCGTTAGCTCTGCAGCTAATAGCTCGGTCACTGTCGCTAATGTAACAGTAAATAGCATGAGGTATGCGAGTGGACACCTCATTTACTGTAACGCGAGTGTTGTGTACTTATTTGTTGTTTTGATAGCCGTCCTGCTGTTGGTGTTATGGCGCGCACGATATCTGCCTTTCCCCTGATTGAAATGACTAGCGCTACGTGCATCTTTGCAAACCAGAGCAATCTTTGCCCCGCCCGCCTTTCTCCTCCTAATTTGCATTTAAAGCTGCAGACCCTCAACAGCTCATTCTGAGGATCCTAAGGACAGCTCATTTTTGGGACTGGCTGTAATTCTGCACTAAGGCAGAATTTTGGGGAAAAAAACTCAGATACAGTATTAGGGGACCACTAAAGCCTATAAAAATACATAAAAGCCTCCATTTATTTTCATGCCATGGCACCTTTAATACTAAATTCTCTTTGATTCTTACAGTGGCTGTGTTTGGTGATGCTGAGCCGTCCACAGACAGTTCAGGATCAGCATTAAGTTTTTTTGGCTCCAGTTGAATCAGAAACACTTCATAGAATAGAATAGAATAGAATAGAATAGGAAAAAAAAAGTTATTCATCTCCCAATGGGGAAATTCAAATTAGTCAAGTAGCTAAAAAAAATCATAAATATTTACAATGATTGTATATTAACAAAAACAATAATAATAATAATACTAATAAAAATACTACTACTACGAATAATAATAATAATAAATGACTGAATAAATAAATTTGTCAGCATCACTGTTATAAAGCCTTCTGGCTGTGGGAACAAAGGACCTCCTGAAGCTCTCAGTCCCGCAGCCTCTCACTGCAGCTGCTCCTCTGTCCTGCAGGATGCTGTGGAGAGGATGTTTATTATTCTCCATCACAGAATCTAACTTCCTCCTCATCCGTTTCTCCACCACAGCACCGAGTGGGTCCAGCCTTCTGCCTACAACAGAACCAGCCTTTTTCACCAGTTTGTCCAGGCGCCTACAGTTTGTGTCTGTAGTGCAACTCCCCCAGCAGACAGCAGCATAGAACAGTGCACTCTCAGTGATAGTGTGATAAAACATGCACATCATATCACTGCAGACATTGAAGGATCTGAGCCGTCTCAGGAAGAAGAGACGGCTCTGGCCCCTCCTGTACACTGCGTCTATGTTGGCAGACCACTCCAGTTTATTATCCAGCACCACCCCCAGGTATTTGCAGGTCTGAACGGTCTCTATCTCCCCTCCATCAATGCAGACTGACTGGTATGGGGTTTTAGATCTCCTGAAGTCCACCACCAGCTCTTTGGTTTTGGTGGTGTTCAGGAGCAAACAGTTCTTTTTGCTCCAGCCATAGAAGGCCTCCACAAGGTCCCTGTACTCCTTCTCCTGTCCACCGCGCACACATGCCACAACAGCCGTATCATCAGAATATTTCTGAATGTGGCATGACTCTGAGTTGTACCTGAAGTCTGATGTATACAGGGTGAAAAGAAAAGGAGCTAAAACAGTACCCTGCGGAGCCCCAGTACTGCATTCCAGTGTTCCAGAAACACATTTCCCCATCCTGACATACTGTGGTCTGGCAGACAAATAGTCTATAATCCATGATGTCAGGGAGGGGGCCACACCCATACCGAGCAGCTTGTCTTTCAGTATGGGAGGCCGTATGGTGTTGAAGGCACTGGAGAAGTCAAAGAGCATGACTCTCACATATGAACCAGGCACATCCAGATAAGCATATGCCCGATGCAACATGTACAGAATCGCGTCTTCCACTCCTGTGTGTTTCTGGTAGGCAAACTGGAGGGGGTCAAGAGCCTTAGCAACCTGCAATCTGATGCAACGAATAAGGAGTCTCTCCAAGGTCTTCATGATATGAGATGTCAGAGCCACCGGTCTGTAGTCATTCAGCTCCACCGGTTGCCCTAATTTGGGCACCGGTATGAGACAAGAAGTTTTCCACAGCACCGGGACTTTTTCCATCTGAATGCTCATATTGAAGAGCCTCTGAAGAGGGACTGCTAGTTAAAAAAATATTAATTCAGAATTAATTTTTTAAAATGTGGCTTGTACTTATGGTAGGCGTGCAGTCCTGTGACTCAGCCTGGTCCTGTTACTTTAGGGTTAGAATTTAGTGAAAGGGAAAGGTTATATACATGATAATTAATGGGATTATGAATTTATTAAAAAATATTAATACAAAATTAATTTTTCAAAATGTGGATTGTACCCCGACTTATGGTAGGCGTGCAGTCCTGTGACCCAGCCTGGACCTGTTACCTTAGGGTTAGGGTTTAGTGAAAGGGAAAGGTTATATACATGATAATTGATGGGATTATTAACTTATTCAGTCAGCAGATCTGCTGTGTGGAGTCCCTCAAGGTGCTGTCTTGGGTCCTGTGTTATGTTTGCTGTATTTGATCCCTTTGGGAAAAATCATCCAGAGATTTTCTGATGTTTCGTACCACATACTTGCTGATGATATCCAGCTTTGCTGCTCTTTCAAGCCAACTGAGCTCCAGAGGCTAAATTCCTTAGTTCATTGTTTGGTGGAGATAAAACAATGGCTAAATGACAACACCTTGCAGCTAAATGTGGACAAAACTGAAACACTGGTTATTGCCCCTGATGACTCCATTCCAGGGATTAACAAGTACTTGGGTGACTTGGGCCAGTCTGTTAAACCGAGCCTCAGAAACCTGGGTGTTGTTTGACAAAGACACTGCAAACAGCTGACCAAAATCTGCTTTTTTCAACTGAGGAAAATCTCCAAACTCAGGAAAATGGTGTCACAAAATGATTTGGAGCTGATTATCCATGCATTTGTGTCTTCGCGTTTGGACTATTGTAATAGTCTGTTTTCATGTCTGAACAAGAAGGAGCTGTCTCGCCTGCAGTTGGTGCAAAACTCTGACCCGCTCTAATAGGAGGACTCACTTAACCCCTGTTCTTAAAGCTCTTCGTTGGCTACCAGTTTCCTCTAGGATAAATTTTAAAATTTTGGTTTTAACTTTCCGAGCATTGCATGGTCAGGCTCCAGCTTACATCAGAGATCTGATCCAGCCTTACACCCCAGCTCGGGATCTGAGGTCTGTGGATCAGAATCTTATGATGGCGCCACGCACGCGTTTCCGGACCAGAGGAGACCGATCAGGCGGTTGCTCCCAGGCTTTGGAACGATCTTCCGCTCTCTCTGCGCTCGATGGAGTCTGTTGACGCCTTCAGAAGGCAACTTAAGACCTTTTTATTTGTTCAGGTTTTTTCTTAATTTTCTTAATTTTCTTAATTGTCTTGAGCTGCTATGATTGTTACTAAGTTGCTTTGGCCTTTTTAAACTTATACTTTTATGTACTTAACTGTGTTTTTTCTATTGTACCTCTAAAGCGCTTTGTGACCCTGGTCTGTGAAAGGCGCTGTACAAATAAAAATTACTTACTTACTTACTACTTATTAAAAAAATATTAATTCAGAATTCATTTTTTAAAATGTGGCTTGTACATCCCGATTTATGGTAGGTGTGCAGTCCTGTGACTCAGTCTGGTCCTGTTACTTTAGGGTTAGAATTTAGTGAAAGGGAAAGGTTATACCAAATCTCTGTGGTGATGTGTTTTCTAAATGGTTTAAAGTTTTCCACAGTAAAATCTCTGTGCTGATGTGTTCTCTAAATGGTTTAAAGTTTTCCACAGTAAAAAAAAGTTGATGTTACTGCATCTCTAATTAATGCTTTAAAGCAGGTTGGTGCGTATTTTGGTCCTAAAACATAGTTTATATCGACTGGCCAGTTGTTTTAGTTTTGGGTTCATATGAAATCTTGATTGGTCGACCAATGAACACTGAGACTGGACCTGTTAAAAGGCAATTCCTGGGCTTCCGGTTCGGACGACTGGCATGGCGGCTGCTTGTTAACTGAGCTGCGGCCTCCTGAACCTTTTCCCTCACCCTCACTCGTCTTAGCGATTCAAGAAATGTTTTAAAATAATCCGTTTATCTCTAATGAGTCACTGCGTCAAAAATCAAAAAGGAAAAATGAATGGGAAGAAGAGTAAAGAAGCAAAGTCTGGCTATGTTCAGCGAAAATTGGACGATGCTAACCCAACAGCTAGCCCACACCGGGAGAAGGATAATGCATGTGCAGCGATACTGTCCGAATTAAAACAGTTTAGACAAGAGAACAACGAAAATATGACGACCATGACAGCGGCCATAACCTCGTTGGAACAATCAGTCGAAAACCTGGGAGAGCGTGTAACTCAAGCCTAGGACCGAATTGGTCAGGTGGAGGATGAATCCGCACGTTCCTCGCGCCTGGTGGGCTACCTTCTGCGGCGAGAAAGGCAACTCGAGGAAAGGTGCGAAGAGTTGGAAAACTATACTCGCAGGAATAACCTGCGAGTTTATGGAGTGACAGAGGGCACGGAGTCGGGCGATGTGGCTAAATGGGCTGAAACGTTTTTGACTGAACTGCTGGACTTGCCGAGAGACTCTCCCCTTGTGATCAAGAGAGCGCACAGGTCCTTTCAACAAACAAGGACACAGGGTACTCAGCGAGCGGCGCAGGAAGGAACCCCTCCTCCTCCCCGATCGCTGATAGTGAGATTCGTCAACCATCAGCAAAAGCAACAGGTGCTTTCCAAGGCATGGAGCTTGAAAAACGTGGAGTACGCGGGGAAACGGATATACATGGATCATGACTATTCACCCATGGTACAAAAGAGAAGACGCGAATACAACGATATCAAAAAGCAACTGAAAGAAAAGAACATCCGTTTTCAGACTCCATACCCAGCTAAACTGAAAGTGCATCTGCAGGACGGCGTGCAAACATACAACTCTGCCTGGGAAGCAGCGGAAGATCTGAAATCAATTGGGATTAAAACAACCATCTCGGACGAGGAGA
The DNA here is from genome assembly GCF_027942865.1 of Odontesthes bonariensis. Classification (NCBI taxonomy): domain Eukaryota; kingdom Metazoa; phylum Chordata; class Actinopteri; order Atheriniformes; family Atherinopsidae; genus Odontesthes; species Odontesthes bonariensis. The sequence continues at coordinate 35,290,557 of NC_134524.1, read as the reverse complement.
AGCTGAACAAAGAACTGAATCGGGTTGGATGGCAGGTAGCGATGAACGGCTCACGCAGAGGTGACCTAATGACGCGCAATCTTATTCATGACGTGGAAGCATTGCGAGAGGGTGACATGTCCGATTAAAAAAGGTAAAAGTAACGTAGGGCCTATAAAGTAGACATGTCTCCGAAACTGAATATGGGAACAGTAGGCCATAAGACGGACACTTAAGTTAGGCTTTTTGATTCATCTTTAAGAGGGGGGGAGAGGGGGAGGGGAGGGGGGATGCTGTGTCGGTCATGCGGATCCGTTTTTCGAACTGCCAACAACATGGGCGAGGGCCTTCTGTCTACGACAGAGGTTTTCCCTCAGAGCCATATCTGCCTGGCTCTATCAAGGTCATAGCATGTACCTGTCACTTGGAAGCCCTAGGAAATGACTTTGACATTTTCTTTGTTTGTTCTTTATATTCTTGGTCATCTTGTTTATTGTTTGGAGAGGAGGAATGCTCTAAGATTATTTGTTGTTCATCTTGTTTATTGTTTGGAGAGGAGAAATGCTCTAAGATTATGTCTTCTATTAGTCAAACTCTACAGGGGAAAATCTTATGGGGAGGATAAAGGTGACTTCTTTCAATGTTAATGGGATCCATAATCCTATAAAAAAGGGCAAGATATTATCCAGGTTAAAGAAAGAAAAAACTCATATTGCTTTACTACAGGAAACTCACTTAAATAATACTGAACATGTTAAATTGGGAAGGATGGGATTTAAACACGTTTTTTCATCATCTCATGTATCTGGTAATAGGAGAGGAACTGCAATTCTAATAAGTAGCGCTCTTAATTATGAACATATGCTAGAGAAAGTCGACAAGGAGGGCAGGTATGTGCTGGTAAGGGGAAAAATAGATGGAATGGCGATTACGTTGTTAAATGTCTATGCACCCCCAAATAGTGACTGGGATTTCTATAGAAAAATATTTGATATCATGACACTAGAGGCCAAAGGAATTTTCATATGTGGTGGGGATTTCAATATAAAACTTAATGATAAATTGGACTCATCAGGGCCAACTATTAGACAAACCAAAATTAGTAAGAAAATCAATGTTACAATGCGGGAGATGGGAATTATCGATGTATGGAGAGACCTTCATCCGGCAGACCGTGACTATACTCATTACTCTCATCCTCACTCAGTATACACACACATTGACTATTTCTTTATGTATAACACAGACAGACATAGGGTAGCTCAATGTGATATTGGAAACATTGATATCTCATATCATAGTCCCATATATCTCACCATTAATTCAAACCAAAACCCCAGGTATACATATTGGAAGCTTAATTCCAGCATACTTAATAGCCCACCTATTAAGGAAGAGTTAGAGAAGGAAATAAACAACTACTTTGAATTAAACGATACAGGGGAGGTGGAGCCACCCATGCTGTGGGATGCATTCAAGGCAGTCATGCGAGGACATATTATAGCGCGATCATCTTATATTAAAAAACTGAGAGAAGAAAGATTAAATAATCTTCAAACAAAATTAAAGCAATTACAAAGACAGCATAAAGACAAATTGGAGCCTAACACTGAAAGAGACATAAAAGCTGTAAAAAATGAGATTGACAACTTGCTGACTGAGGAAGTAAAAAAGAAACTTATTTATCTCAGACAGAAATACTGGGAGGCTGGGGGCAAGGCATCCAAATTATTAGCATCTAGGTTAAAGAAAAAACAAGCTGACAGTGCGCTCTACAAAATAAGGAATCCAGAGACTAAGGTGATTGAATATCAGCAAGAGAAAGTTAAACAATGTTTAGTGTCCTTCTATAAAAAACTATATTCCCAACTACAGATGATGAATGATAAAGAGATTGACACATTCTTAATGTCACTTAATTTACCAACAGTTACAGAAGCCCATAATAGCGTCCTCAGGGCTGAAGTGACTATTGAGGAAATTAACCAGGCAATTACAAGACAAAGAACAGGTAGCTCCCCTGGCCTGGACGGTTACACGACCGAATGGTATAAAAGTATGAGGGATAAACTTGCATTTAGATTAATGACAATCTTTAACTGGATTTTAAAAAACCATGAGATGCCTCCATCATGGAGGGAAGCAGTCATCTCTCTTATTCCTAAGGAAGGTAAAAATAGACAAGAATGTGAAAATTTAAGGCCTATAAGTGTATTGAATGTGGACTATCGTATATTTACATCTATACTAGCAAGGAGGCTGGAAAACTGTCTGCCGGGCATAATCCATCTTGACCAGACTGGTTTTATTAAGCAGAGACAAACGCAGGACAACATAAGAAGAACACTGCATATAATACGACACATTACAGAAAATAATATTGAATCAACCCTGATTAGTCTAGATGCTTTTAAAGCATTCGATACAGTTTCGTGGAAATTCCTTTATAAAACACTATACACATTTGGTTTCCATGAGAATTTCATAAAAGTGATTGACGCACTATATGACAGACTAAAATCCGGGTTAACGGGGACCTAACAACATCCTTCTCCTTACAGCGAGGGTGCAGGCAGGGGTGCGCTGTCTCCCCTCTCTTATTTGCTATATTCATTGAGCCGTTAAGTCAGTGGATCAGACGGGATAACACTATTAAAGGGATTTCAACCTTTGGTGGATAACAAAAGTTGGCACTGTTTGCTGACGACATTTTAATATACCTAGAACAACCCTCTACGTCATTACCAAGATTGATGTCTTGTATGGAGAAAAATGGCAAAATGGCTGGTTATAAGCTGAACATATCAAAAACACAAATCCTTGCCTTTAATTATGAACCACCCACGGACATAAGACAAAGGTACCAGTTAAAATGGGAAAATGAGTCAATAAAATACCTTGGAATACATCTGCCTAAGAACTTGGACACATTGTTCAAGATAAACTATCAGCCACTGACTACCAAAATAAAGGAGGACATTAGAAGGTGGCAGGTTATTCCTTTTTTAAATTTGGGCTCAAGGGTTGACTCTGTTAAAATGAATATCCTGCCAAGGTTATTGTACCTCTTTCAAACTTTACCTGTAGAGGTTGCAAAACAACATTTTGTGGAGTGGGATAAGCAAATATCTAGGTATATTTGGAATGGTCAAAGGCCAAGGGTTAAATATAAAACTTTACAGCTCCAGAAAGAATGTGGGGGAATGGGGCTTCCGTGCCTACTGGAATACTATTATGCTGCTCAGCTAAGACCCATCATATGCTGGTGTAACCCTGGATATTCTGCTAGGTGGAAGGATCTAGAATTAGCTATGTGTAATGTCCCACTCCAGGCAATTGTATCGGATGAAGTATTAACCAAACACGTCCTGGACAGGGCAAATCCCTTTATCAATCTATCCTTAAAAATATGGAAACTTATTCAGAAGCAATGCAATATACAGGAAACTGCGAAAATATTAAGGTGGTGCTCTTTTGATAGTGACTTTCCCCCAAATTTGAACGATACGCGATTTAGGATGTGGGTGAGAAATGGGATCACTGCCTATTGTACTGTGATGCATAAGGGATCATTAAAGACATTCCAAATGATGGAAGAGCAATATCATTTGGAACGCCAAGACTTTTACAGATTCCTACAAATGCGCCATCACTTTGAAAAACTCAGAAAGGATATAGACTTGGAGGATGGAATGTTAAAACTGTTTGTTTCTGCTTATAAGTCTGAAATTATTACTAAAACAATATCTAAGATTTATAACTACTTTTCTAAAAGAAAATCTGAAGGGTCATTATACATCAAGCAGAAATGGGACAAGGAGTGTGGGTACACTCTATCAGAGGATCAGTGGTATTCTGTCTGTCAAATACAATGGAGAACCACTACTTCTCTGGCATGGAGAGAATTTAGTTGGAAGAACATGATTCGTTTTTTTCTTACCCCTAAACAACAAAGCTATAGCACTAATACATCCTGTTGGAGGCAGTGCCACACCGCTGAGGCAAACCACTACCATGTCTTCTGGTCCTGCCCAGTTCTTGCCGAATATTGGAAGAAAGTCCACCAGACCATTGAGGACTCTTTAACAATTACCATTCCTTTCAGATTTGACATTCTTTACCTATGTAATTTCCCACATGATCTAGATCTACATCCTAGTGATACAAAACTGATGCCAATCCTCCTAGCTGCATGTAAAAAGGCAATCACCCGTAAATGGCTAAAGCCCCAGCCACCATCAGTGGATGATTGGATCAACATAGTTTATGATGTATATAAGATGGAGAGACTGACATACTCACTTAAACTGCGCCAAGACAATTTCAACAGCCTCTGGAACAGATTTGCTTTGTTCATAGGATCCCAACGTCCTGACTTTATTTGAAGAATCTTTCTGTATCTCTGTCCCTTTTTTTTTTTCCTCTCTCTTTTTTGTATCAACAGAGCTATTTCCTCCCAGTTCTGTACATAGTTATGTTAATGGTACCAGAAACATTGTATAACTTGTGAAGGCCCCTTTTAAAAGTAATCTTTTTCTGAACTTTTGTAAACCCACTGGTTACCAATAAAAAAAAAAAAAAAAAAAAAAAAAAAAAAAAAAAGGCAATTCCTGAATGTAGAACATTGTGAAGATGACATGTTGCATTGTTGTGCTGCTCTGTTCTTTCCTGCTAACATTCATCCACAGGTTAAATGAACAGCATCAGCAGCAGAACCACTACAGGACTCACAGCCAGGTGACTCACCAGGTGTCCATCTGAAGTTCTGGAAGGCGTGCCCACCATGCCAAATGATGGTGGAGCAATCACACAATCTTCATCCACATGTGCACAATGAGGGCCCAAAAGGTGGACGGCAAAGCTAAGCGCTCCATCCAACTTAATGAAAAGCTGATATGAAGAATTCATTCCATCAAGTAGCCACCAAACTTTCAACCATCTACAGCCTTCAATACTGTCAGGAAATATGTCTGAATTCTCTCCTGAATTGTCCTAAAAGCAGATTAGTTAGGGAAAAGGGGGTAAGGACCCCTTCATGGAAGTGAAGTGCTCGTAACGTCTTCCTCTGAGTTAGCTCCGGATCAGACTGCTGATGTTCAGCCAGAAAGAGACGAGTGCAGCCAGCAGTGACAGGATTGGACCAGAAGAGACTGAGCTGCACTACACCACTCTGAACATAGTTATCCTAAAAATGTTCACTTAAAAGAAATTTTCAGTTCTTACACATCCTTGTATCACTACTCATCATTTCACCACAGGGGCATATGTTCATATTCACGTCATGGTTAAATGTGTGTATTGTGACGTTCCTCAGTGCTCTGTGTTCGGTTGTTTATTGTTATTGTCTATGTGTTAATTTTCCAAAATGCCTTTTATTTAATTATTTGGTTCATTCCTCTTTCATTTCATATTTTTGTTGAATCATTTTAAGTTTACCAGTTACCAATCATAGCCAATGAGTTGCGAAAGTAGTAACCAGCGGATTTTACGCTCTGATGCGCTGCGAACGGTGGACAATCCTGATCGTAATGTTAAAGAGATTATCTAGTCATGTCAAGGGTCAAACCCTGGGAGAAACCAAATCCCGGCTCTAGAAGTCAATATTTTAGACAACAAAACTGGATCCACAACTCTCAGACACAAAAAGAGTTTGAAATCCTCCTGTTTTCACCAAAAGGTGTGCATGTCATTTTTTGCAAACAGTGTGGGAAGAAGTATGTGGGAGAGATTGGCAGAACCATACACCTCCGCTTTCAGGGTCACAAATGGAACATTTCAAAACAGATTACCACTTACCTTCATGTGGTCCGCCATTTCATCTCCCACAGCTGGGATGCAGTGCAAGTCCTGGAGTGCAAGCCACACTGCAGCCAAATAAAGAGAGCCGAGAGGGACTGGATGAATAAATTAGGAACAACTTACCCACAAGGCATTAATGAAAGAATGTTTCTTCGCCCTCACACAGAACCTGACTGTAATCTGGTCTTAAATTATAACCCTATTATAATTTAGCCCTAATCCCAATTCTATTCATACCTGTCAATAAGAATATTATAATTTGGTTTTATTTGAACCGTTTACTATATTCTGGTTCGAAACCCAACCTCAGTGAAATGTGGAGGTAGTCCTATTCTGGCCTTGGATCTGGCCTCGGTGCGATCCGGCCCGGGTCACAACCACATCCTAGCCAGGAATGGAGGGATGTTCCTTTTTTCTTTTGTGTACAGCGTGGCGGGGATATGGAGTTGAGTGCGTTGGGTGGGCTGGATGCAGAGTGCACCGACTCCACCTCCATAATGGATAGCGGAGTCACACACTTTGGATTTTCTAACCTTTACTAATTTAAGCTTCCTCCAACCACTGCCTTAACTACTCACTCTAATCGAAAGAAAGGTTTTATAAAACTCTCAATGCCTTCCCGCTGAATTTGAAAAAAAAGTTGACTTCAAAAACCCAATTGGCGAGGAGACACACTCAGGAACTTGATCAATCATAGCAGGGTCTTACTTGGGTTAGGGTGTCTAGTGAAAATGGCTGAAACACCTGAGGCCCACTACTGACGTGTACCCCAGAAAGATAAAATAAAACGCTTTGCTCTGTAACAATGGGAAAAGAAACCAGTAAAGTAATGACTATCAAAGTAAAATATTGGCCAAATCTCTAAAAATAAAATGGTCTTTACTTGCCAGAAAGAATTCACTGCAAACTTGCAAAATGATTAGTTAATAAAAATGTATTTAATCCATCCCCTTTCATATCGGGAGGCCACACACCGACATGTGCAGGCCCGTGTAATGCCGTCAGCTCCCCATTCAACAGCCTGTTTCACTACGATTCCTGAACACAGCAGTAAACCGTCGCATAATTACAGAAGGTGCCCATGCATTTACAATCAGGGAAGATGAAAACGCAATATACAGCAACTGTCCCAGCAAACAGGTTAAACAAAGTGCTCAGACTTCTGTACAAATGGGATAAATGTGGCAAACGAGGCTGTCACAGTTTAGGACCTGGAAGAGTGATGAACCGCAGTCTTTTAGAAAGTTTAAAGAACCAACAGAGTGCAGCTCGTCTGTCCAACACTAAAGTTGTTTGAGTAGCGCGATTAACCCTCAGGGAACCACCGTAAGCTTAAACATTTTACATTCACACTGTCTAAATGCCGTCGCTTCAGACTGAAAGCATCAGGGTGAGACGCCTTCTGAAATGGAAAAGATTTTTGCTTTAACAGTGGTGTACTTAAACTGAAAACCTCACAGAAATAACTGAATTTGGATGAAAGAGCTTCCATGCTAGTCAATGTGGAGGCCAGTTTACTGTTAAAAGGAGAAACTTCTTTATTTTCAAGACCATTAAAATAAATACTTTACAGAATCCAATGTAGAAAACTTGATACACCGTCTCAAAAAGTTTAACAATTCAAAAATTTGGAGAGGCAGGGTGGAGGAAAAAAAACAAAACACCACCACATACACCCCATGATGACCAGCATTTTAATGAGAACTGAAGCATTTTGCGACATTGAAAGGTTTCATTTCTGTATACTCAACTAGTTGTTTGGTCCTTAAATCTAATGAGTTACCACACCCCACCTCCCAAAAGACAACAAAGTAGCATGAAAGGCTTTCAATTAAAATTACATCAGAAAGTCCGGGCAAGACTCAACTGAAGACGGTAAACCAGACATTCATGATGGATTTAATTATACAAGTCTTTATTGAATATGCCCTGTTAACTCTCAGAACTGCAGTTTTTAAAAAAATGATCACGAATGAGGGCTGAAAGCTGTGGAATTACACCAAGGATTTTGAAATACTGGTCTGGTCAAATAAAATTCCTCCATTTCATTTACAACATTGTTCTGTTGGGTACAAACTAAACTGCAGGCCAGAGCACTCAGTTTATCAGCACCACATGATGATCTCTGCATTAGCATCACCACCTCAGAGTTATGAATTAAGTTACAGATTTAATAGCAAGCTTTTGCTAATAGAGCTAGAATCACTTTAATCAGCTTACTTTTAAAATGTGCTTTTACAAAGGTAGTTCTGGTTAGGAGAACCAAATTTAGCTGCTGGTATTAAAACAGAACTATGGCAGACAGATGATGCAGTTCAGAAAGTTAGCCATCCAAGACAAGCAAAAACAATTTACAAATGTTTGGATACAGAGGGGAAAGTTGTGGTGGTATTTAGAAAAGAAAAAAAGTTTAGAATTCAGATTACACAGTCAACAAGATTTAGCTTCTAAAATAACTGGCTTGGGGTGGATGATGGGCAAGTCAATGTTCTATATGAGATCAGCCACATTCATGGGCATCTCCTCAACGGTGGTGTTGTAGAATGTCTCAATGTCTCTCAGGGTTCGTTTGTCATCCTCAGTCACCATGTTAATGGCTACTCCCTTTCTGCCAAAGCGACCACCGCGGCCAATCCTGAAGGTGGAAATATATATAAAAAAGAATTAGACACAAAACAGAACAGTGTTTAAGCACCACCTTCAGATTTTAGGTGGTCCCAACTTTTGCTGCCGCCAAATTTAAGATCAACCATTATTTAGCATAAAATAGGGAAGTGACTTTCAGTTTTTAATTCCCATATTACACAGCGGCTAAATAAGCAACCCGTCCCCGTTAGCATCTGACAACACTGAATTCTGCATTCTGTCACCACAACAACAGGGGAACCCCGCAGACAGAGCTCAGGTGAGTGCCAGTTGGTGAAGAGCCACAAGAAAGTCATCAGTTTATTCCAAACTGCCAAATTAAACCAGCAGCATTTGACATTTAAAGCCAAGCAACAGCATGTTCACAAAAAAAAAAAAAAAAGCTAGGCATGATTAAGCAAACACATTACCTGTGGATATAGTTTTCTCTGTTGGTTGGTAGGTCATAGTTGATGACGAGGGACACCTGCTGAACATCAATACCTCTGGCCTGAAGGAGAACAGAGGACAGTTACAGCACACTGACCCACACTCTCAGGTCCAGCTCCACCGTCACATTCAGATGTACATTGTCAGAAATGGATTTCAGCACTTAAATGTAGGTAAACTGTTGAACTATGAATGAGCCAATGTTACAGTGTAAAAGAATGGAAGACCCTGGCAGGGAAACATGGGAGAATTCATTTGAGCTTCTATACGGTCCAAACAGCACCAGTAGAAAATGGCAGTGAAATGACAAAATGTTCTAAATGTTTTACACAAAGCACACCAGGCTTTAACATTTAAGTCCACAACAGGAAGTGGACTTTAGGCCACCACACTGCAGCTGGACTGTAAAGGGATCAAAGTGTTGGGCAGAGCCTCCACCTCTCAGGCTCCCTTCTGGGGTCTTAAAATAAAGCCCAACACACCTCTTTGAAAGAAACTTTATTCAATCCACTGGTCTGTCAGCCACTCGTTTGTTATTTGCATACTTGAACCCTTTGGTTTTAATTTGGACTCCTTGCTGTTATTGCAGAGGATGTGAAGTCAAATCCATTTCAGTACAGAAGAGAATCCCCAACATGTTATCTGACAGTATGAGGTGCACTCCAGCTCAGCTCAGGACCAATGAGCAAAGACTTTAGCTACACACAGTGTGCCTGTTAGAACACAACCAATTACAAGAGGATTTGGAAGGTTTTCAGTTACTCTTCTAAAACTGCCCTCATCTCATTTGAGGGGTCAGAGAAAAAGGTTTTAAAAAAAAAATTTAAAAGCTGCTCATGCCTCACTCTACAGTAAACTACAACCGTTGACTGGAAAAGTGTACAGTCCTGCAAAAAGCATTCAGTATCAAGTTGGATGATGGAGCGGTGATTTGTAACCTGCTGTTTAGTTGTGGGTCATGGACTAAAACCAAGCCACAGTGGAGAGCAGGTGGGCTGGTCTACCAAAGAACTTTCAATCCTTTACCAACACTGCAGATGGAAGGAGAGGGATCTTGGACTGCTCACAGGAAGCTTTCTAACAAACCTGCACGGTGCTCTGCCACAGCTGTTCTGGATAGCATCAAAGTGACCTCAAATGACCATTTACACTCCTGGATCTGGTCCCAATGCCATTATGTGTTAAAGTAATACACTTTAGCTGAACATACCAACAGGTCAGTGGTAATAAGGACTCGACTGGAACCAGAGCGGAACTCCCTCATGATCAAGTCTCTCTCTTTCTGGTCCATGTCACCATGCTGAAAGACAAGATAGTGATGTTACAACAGGAAGTACGGTCACAGTACAAAGGCAGAGCTGCCACCAACACGTTTGAGTTGACTGCACATCCAGCAGGAGCTCTTTACTAACGCTAGTTTAGTAAAAACTTTGCCAACATATGGATATGTTATGAAGTACCCTGACTGGTCAGCGCACCCAACTGGACAAACTGCTCTGAGGTTCAGTCAGAATCAACTTTAGATGAACATCAGAAGCTGACAAAGTTTGATGCTCAGAGGATTTACAGCACAGAACAAACTTCAGTCCATATGAGCCCACCTCTTGTACTCAAATTAGTGTGAAATTTAAATTTAAAGGAGAAGTTAGTTTGTTTTTAAACCTGGACCTCATTTCTGGCATAAAATTCATTCTCTTCTCACCGATGACAGTTTGGGGAAAGTCGGCGTCCTGATGCCATTTAAATCTGCGTATATCCATATATAGCAGCATCAGCCCCCGTTCACTCCTGTTACATGCACATAGGCGGATCTACTCACCAAACTGTTATCGGAGAGTAGATGAACGCATTTTAGGCCAGAAATAAGGTCCAGCTTTAAAAACAAACAAACCAACTCCTCCTTTAATTATGGGCAAATATGTTTGGTCAGATCACATCTAACCACCTCACTCCTGCAGTCAGTTTACACAGACTTTGGTCTCACTCACAGCAAATGGATGCAGTCCTATTCAAACTGTACTTATTAAGGACATGTTCAGTTTCTCTGCAACACCAGCTGGATTACTGAATGCTGCCAGTAGGACAAACAGGATGTACAGATTGATGGAGCTGCAATTGGAGGCTGATGTCTGTGCTTAACCCAGTTTGTTTGGCAGAGTAGAACTCTCATCACACTACAGCCAACTACAAGTGGCCTGAAGTGATTGAACATTTTTCTAAGTTTGTAGAGGATCACAGCCTTTCCCAAGAACAAAAGATTGTGGCTCCAGTAAAAGAAGAGCGAGCTCACAGCAGTGCCCACTGAAAATGCTGAAATGAATTCAGACTCCGTATCATTAAACTCTTACAACTTAAAACTACACAGCAAACAAATGTATCCGAGGATTCACCTGTATGCTGAACAAACAACAAATCGTCTCAATGTTGTGCATCAGACCATAAAATGACTCAAATGGAGATGTGCCTACAGCCCAGTCTGGAGCCAATTCCTTTGTTAACTTGGACCCAGTTATAATAATATATAAATAAATATATATAATAAACCAGCCATGGACCTGACAACCTTCAAAGATGATCTAGAATCAAATACGTTGGAACTTTGTGATCTGACACTGCTTTGAGGAGTCGTCTGTTAAATAAAGTTGAACTAGTCGTGGACATCACTCCATGGTGAGCTCAGCCAAAGTCAGGATTCAACATTCCTGCTGTGCTGCCAAATAAAGTATAGAAAAAACAATGACATCTTTGCTGGAAACTTAAGGGAACGCAATCTGTGGATTCATTAGCCAAGCATTATAATAGCCTTTAGTTATGCAAGTCATATCACTTAATTGCATTTCTAAGTGACTTGAGGTGATGTGGAAGTCCATAAAACAGTGAAGTGAACAGATGTGAACAGGACAGACTCTTACCAGAGCAGAGACGGTGAAGTCTCTGGCATGCATCTTCTCAGTGAGCCAGTCCACTTTCCTCCTCGTGTTGATGAAGATGACGGCTTGTGTGATCGTCAGGGTTTCATACAAATCACACAACGTGTCCAGCTTCCACTCCTGGAAACGGGTCACAGTTAGCTCACTTTTACACCACAGGTGATGCTACAGTGGAAGCAACGCTTCATTCTTAAGTTAGATCGTTGTCACAGTAAATGCAGAGGGGGAAAATCACTGAGTCACAATCTGTTTCCCTGAGAAGCCCCCCATTCTAACTCCATAAAAATAGCCTCAACAGCAGACACTTTAATTAAAAGCCCAGCAGCCACCTTGAACTCTGTGTGTGGGTGGGACGATAGTGACAAACATTGTTTTCACAGTCACAGGAGTACTGAAGGCCATCTCTGACAGGTGTTACGCTTGAAATATTAGAAACTGAATCAGCCTGGGGTAGGCTGAAGTCCTCATCCTCTATGCTGGAAATGTGGAGGCAAAAAGATTGAAATAAAATATACCTCATGATTCCTAAAAGTAAGCGCCAACATCTGTAAAACCAAACATTACTAAATATGCACGTACAGCGTGCATATACAGATATTAGACCTTTGTTCAACAGCGTCTTATTTGGGATGTTTGACTCAACATTTGTTGGCCTGACTGGAGAGTAACCCATCAGGTTTTATAGGAATCAGCCGTTTGTATGCAAGCAGCAAAATAAGATCTATGAAACACGTGCTCCAACCTGTGTATGAGAGCGTTTCATGCTCACAGGTGTGTGATCATCCAGCATAGGTCTTAGGACTCACTTTGTGCTGAGAACCACTGCTATACATGGTTAGGGGTTAACACCATACATCCATTCAAGCAACAAACATTCCATGTATGCCAACCTCACAGATTCTGCCACGACTCCATTTCAGCAGATACGAGACGATTTCACACAATCACTTCCATTTAAAATGCCATTTCACAGCTATTCAGTCAGAGGTTCCCTTTTAAATTCCATTCCATTCCCAGGCTTACCTTGGGGACTTGCATTGTCATTTTTCTCACTTAGCTAATCAAAATGCATTTAAAGTACAGCTGTGATGCTTCTTTTCCTCGACTCAGTCTGTGCACACTCGGGGCAGGAGGCTACAAACAGCTGAGTACTCTGTGCCATCAGGTGCTTTTACATTTTTCATTCCATTGAAACCAATTAACTTCACTTTTCCTGCAACCTGCTCTTAAATAGCTTGTGTACTGAAGTCTCAGTGCTGTACTCAGATCCATGGGGGTATGATCATGTCTCTGGATCCCTGATGTTCAGAAAACTCTGGCCAGCAGAACACTTCCCAGAGTAACCGCACACCAGGGGTTCACAGAGTCAGCTGACACGCATGGGTTTCATCATTATACAACAGACACTTCGACCTGCAGCCACAAACATTCCATGTATGCCAACCTCAGTCTGCCACAACACCATTTCAGCAGATACCATCTCACATGCTGATTTAACACCATCACTTCCATTCATATTAAAGCAAACATATTCTACATTGTTCAGCATCAAATCTTATAACATTAAAGGGGAACTCCAGGGCATTTGAAGCACAATCCCATGGCTAGAGGTTGCGCTTGCGCTGTTTGCGTAGCCTGTCATGCTAGCCAAATACGTGGTGGCCAAGGGGCAAATTCTAAACCTTCCACGTTCAAGTATTTAAAACATAACAATATTACTGGGCATGTATTGTTGTAATGTTTTAAATACTTGAACGCAGTTTTTCTAGAGAAGATAATTGTTTTGTCTGTATCAAATTTCGTTGCGAAAAGTTGCTTCTGTCGTGTTTTATTTGGCAGCTCGTTCATGCTCGCACTATTTTCTTAGCGGTGGCGGAGTATTATCAACGAACATCCAGTACAAAATGTCAAATAAAACACGACAGAAGCAACTTTGCCACGAAATTTGATATGGATTACCAGTGCACACCAGTAACCACTCCGGTGAGTTGATTATTTTGAAAACGGACGTTTATGGTGCTTTTACGGACCTTTTTGGACATGCACATGACTTGCCGTTCTGAAGCAGGTTGAGAAGAATCAAAATTAGGCAAATACCGGAGACAGCAGTAAACATCAAAAAAGCGGTGAGGGGGGTTCTAAAACATTGCAGACGACTCAGAAAAGAGGCTTAATGTTGAAAATACCGCAGTTCTCCTTTAAGTGCATATGCAGTACAGCTCCCTGCTTGCATCAGAACTTCACTTTCAGAGATCTTTAAATGTTTCTAGAAGCGTTTCTTTTCTTTAAAAACTACTGAGAAACAAGCTCAGGGTATGTAGTAGCTCACAACAGCCTCCATAATCAACACTAATGCCTCCAGTCTTTGGAAATTAAACTGCAGCAGTAATACTTTAATTTAAGGAGAAAAAGTGGTCCCGACCAGCGTCGATGGCCTGTTCTTGTTGGTGATGTCTGCAGAGGAAACGCTCTGCATACATCTCTGGAGTTAATGCATCTCATCTTGAAGCGGCATTGCTTCCACAGCACGACTCGTCAGTGGACACGAAGTCTTTTCTCAAATGTTTCCAGAGGAAAGACGATGCTTTTTCCCTTCCACTTTAGCCTGGAGGTGTGCGAGTTCAGTCAAAGATGACGTTCAAAATAAAATAGTCTAAATAAAAGTGCATCTTAGAAATTGTTTTCATTTTGAATAAATGCTACTGGCTCATTGAATTGATGACTTGTCACAGTGCTAGTTAGGGGGCCTTGTTGTTTTGGTGAGTGTCATCTAACAAACTTTAAATCATTTCATTGATTTTTTTCAAAGTAGCAGAAAGATCAATCAAAATAGAGCTCAGCTTAAAGGTGTCACCTCTTTTTCCACATTGATGTAGAACTGACGGATGCCCTCGAGGGTCAGCTCCTCCTTCTTTACAAGGATTCGAACAGGTTCCCGCATAAACTTCTTTGTGACCTCCAACACATCAGCTGGCATGGTGGCAGACAGTAGGACAACCTTAAGAGAAAAAAAAAAAAAAAAAAAAGTGAACTTTGTTTTGAAGCTCAAATTCAATGACCCGTTACCATTGGCAGACCATATGTCTGACAGTTGGAAATGTACAAGCGAACAGCGTGTTAGAGACATGTGCAACGTTGGGATTTTTGGGTCCATTTTTAAAGTCCAATCAAAGCGGCTACATCCTGTGATGCACCTCTACCCACAATCTGTTCTGAGGATTAGTCCTGAGGTTGAAACATTAGCCCCTTTCACACTGAGACCCGCGTCGAGCAATGTGAACGCTTGGCATGTTGGTGACCCGTGTCACCTGAAGCCGAGTTCAGGGGGCGTTGCCTAGTGGCAGAGCGTCACACGAAACACACAAAATGCTGGGCGTGTACAATGACGTAGGCACAAGCCATGCGTTGGAGGTAGGGTTAAATACAGAGTGGCTTCCTCCCCAGATGGCGTGGCACATGTCAAAATATGGCCAGTCCAATCGCCCTCTGCCACTCCTGCCGTTGTGGTCATTAACCGCATGGAACTTTTTCCTCATGGCCTTTAGTTTGTTGGTCACCTGCGCCTTGCTGCGTGGGAAACCACGCTCTCCCATCTTTCTCGCCAGCCCTTCCAGCAGAGGTCCATCTTTCACCGTCCCCGACATGTGGCAGTAAATAACGTCCTCTGCTCGGAGGCTGAGGAGCTCGCGGACCACCTTGTCTCCCCAGTTGGCCATCTTCAAAAATGTCTCGAACTTGATGTAAAACAGAGTGAAACTTGTCCTCACCTGTCGCTGTTGTTCTGAATCAGCTGTCCATTCTGTCTTTACTCTACTGACTCATGACTGCACTTCTTCATACACCTCCAACCTCTTTATCAAGTTTGCAGATGACACGACTGTGGTGGGTCTCATCAGCAATAATGATGAGTCTCTCTACAGAAGCGAGGGGAGCTGCCTGGCCTCTTGGTGCATAAAAAAAAAAAAAAATAATAAAAAAAAAAAAAAAAATATCTCTGAATGCAGAGAAGATCAAGGAGATTGTGGTGGACTTCAGGAGAACCCACACTCAGCATGCTCCTCTATCCATCCATGGAGTTGCTGTGAAGAGGGTAAGCAGCACCAAGTTCCTGGGTGTGCACGTCACTGAGGATCTATCCTGGACCATCAACACAGCATCTCTGGCCAGGAAGGCTAACCAACTGCTCTACTTTCTCCGCAAGCTAAGAAGAGCTGGAGCCCCCACCCCCATAATGAGCACGTTTTACAGGGGAGCCATTGTAAAACAGCTGGTCAGGATGCTTTCAGTGTGGTATGGAGCCTGCACAGCTTCCTGCCGCAGGACCCTCCAGCGCATCGTGAGGACAGCCGAGAAGATCGTTGGCACCCCTCTCCCCTCCCTCCCGGATTTATTCTACCTTCGCCTCACGCGGAAAGCACTCTGCCTGGTGGGTGACCCGACCCACCCTCTACACGGCCTCTTCAGCCTGCTGCCGTCTGGACGGAGACTCCGGAGCCTCAAAGCGAGGACAAGCAGACTGAGGGACTCTTTTGTCCTTCTGGCTGTATGGAATCTGAACTCACTTCCTGCTCTGCTCTACCCCCCCCCCCCCCCCCCCATATAATACCCCTATTAGTACCCACCACCCATTTAAGACTTATTTTTAGCATAGTTATGCATTGACCACTTTAGCCAGCCTTATGCTATTTTACAAATTTCTTGCACCTTAATCCACAAAATTTTATACTGGTATTATTGCTATATTTTCTATCTGTTATAACCTCCATATACTACCTCCTTATTCCTCCATGGGAGGAATGCACTGTCCATATTGTCTTATGTGTGTCTTTTCTTATTTTATTTATTTAGCTTAGATGTTCTTAGTGTTTGTATAAATGTCTCTTTTTAGCTGCAGCCTTGGTAGGAGAGTAACGTAATTTCAATCCTTGTATGTCCGGTACATATGCAGAATTGACAATGAACTTGAATTGAATTTTAAAATCCTCACGTCCACGTCCGACCCGTATCAATTGCCTTCACACCAAACTCGGCAAAAAGACTAGGGTCCGATGCGGGTGGAAAGGCGAGTCGACACGGCAGCCCCGGGTCGTCAGTGTGAATGCGACAGTGGACACGCTAAATTCGCGGGTTATTCCTCAGTGTGAAAGGGGCTATTGTGATCTTCAGACCTCAACCCTTCTCAGACACTGTGCAAAACAAAAATTAATCACACGTTTCATTTAAAGTCTGATGACTTCTACCCGTTACAACTACCCCAGGCCAGGGTAGCTGCAGGTTTACATTTTTCACTCACTGGAGAAAATCTGACACTTCCAGTACCAAGAAGGGCAATTTTCCATTGCATCTTCAGGCAACAAAAATCCAACCATATGTATGCAGATAGACAGTTGTCCTGTGAAGCAGCCAGTGCATTTAGCTCCCATTCATCAGCAACATCATGAGCTGCTGACTTTAGCAAACTTAGTCCAACCAAAACCAAACAGACAATAACTGTTTTATTCTAGTGTCATGTAAACGTGCCGACTGCTAACGGGGAAAAAGTTGAGGATACCTTTACTAGGAATTCAATACTTTTGTGAAATACATCTACAACGCTGCTTTACTTTAGCCGGGCTCCTGGGTCTGCCAACTGCAAAATGCACCTGTCACACAGGCGGTGCGCCGCCGCCTTCAGGTGTGACGGTGCAGGTTCCGTCATACTTAATGCTGGATCTCATTGCAAAATGTTGAGACTAATTTCATGCGAGGTGCAGTTTTAGCAGCATATTGTCCAGTCTTAATACCGAGTGATGAAGAGTTTCAACTGTTATTTTGTCCCATTCTTCCCACAAATGCGTCTTAAAGTGTGCAACAGTACATATGTTGCTGTAAAATCTCTCAACTTTTGGGAAGAGTTTGAAGGCTCACAGTTTCTCTTTCATCGTACCAACATTCTGTCCTAAACAGGTTAGCCTCAGAAGGGCCCAACTGTGGCAGTATTACCGGCAGCTTTAAGCTTGATTTCACCAAGAGTCTTCTCCTGAGCACAGCAACAGTGGGTGGGTGCAGCTCACTGCTGTTCTTTACGGGTTCCCCTTTTAAAACCTACTGTAGGACCCCCCCATCCAACACTATAGAGGAACATTTTCAAACAGAGCAATGATTTTCTCACATGTTGAACAAATGGAGAACCTTTGCTCCTGGAAGAGTCACGGGCCTCTTCTGTTACTTCAAAAGTACATGCACAGAACATGGCGCCATTAGACTTGCCAGAGTTCAGCAACCCCCCTTCAGTTAATTTTTGCCTGGAGGCAAAATGGTCAGCCATGTCTACACACTCTGCTGGTTTTACACCAGTACTGCATGTGTTGGGTCCCCACACACAAACCTGAAATGTGAACCAAGCACTCAGTGCTGTGTGCTAAAGATACCATTTATTTCTTTCTGCCACCAATTTATCTGTTCCATGACTTCCTAATCAACACGAGCACAAAATATAATAATAAAGCCAATTAAAATAGGCCCATCTTTCCCTGAAAATGTACTCAGTCTCAGTCAGAAGCATTCCACCTTACCTGCGTGCTGCTGGCTAGCTTCTGGAAGATCTCATAGATCTGGTCCTTGAAACCCCGACTCAGCATCTCATCAGCCTCGTCAAGCACAAACATTTTGATGTTCTTGGAAGCTGCAAAATAATCAATAACACATTAGGATGTTTTGTAATCTTTTTGAGAGAGTGGGGCAGACACTCAACTAGGATTTGAAGTGTCGTCCCAACCTCAAACACCTGTTTTAGTAATCATTGCAAATAAGTATATACACAAAACAAAACAAAAAAAAAAAAAAAAAAAAAAACTTCCTGCCTCTTCATGAATTGTTCCAAATCCATCTCATTCTTAAAGTGGAATTCACCCTTTAAACAACATCGTGCCCAATCACTATATTTGACCATAATATAATAGTGAATTGTGCTGCCACTGGGTAGTATGTCTTCATATTAAATATAAAACCTTTGCATTTTTTAGAAATGGTGATTTGACGCGTCATGAAATCACCGGAAGAAAAAATAACAAACTACAACAATTCTAATTAGTTATAGTTCTACTTCATGCACGTAGTTCTAGCTGCTATAACAACCAAGTAATATCCTGGAACGTGGCGTCGCTAGCCTAATGCAAAAGGCAGAGAGAGAGCGAGCGATTCTGTTGTCAAGAACTTGGGAGCTAATGTGCCCTGTTAGCACTTAAGCACTTCGTGGATACTACTGAAACGTGAAGATTGTGACAAATTTGTTTTGTTTAGATCAACCACTCTCAGAGATCGCATGAAACACTGATGGCGGTGTCTTAGCTTTGTGTTTGGGTAACCCAGCTTGACCGTCAGAGCCCAGTCCACTGACAGTAGCTAACAACGCGCTGGGGCAGCCTTCAAAACAAAGCCCAAACGGAGCCCGTATTACATTACTGTTGATTGGCATTTAACAACATAATACTTTACTGCACTACTACAAAACAGTTAGATTTCGCACATACCTTTGACGAAGTGGTCACCGCAGACACGAGCATTTGCAGATTCAGCTCCTCCAGTCTGTAAACGTAGGTTAACTATCCACTTTTTGCGGCGTTGTTCTGTGAGTTTTTTCCATTTCTCACCTCTATGGGCGATTACCTTAGGTACTCGATAGTAACCCTTTCCCTTCTCTCGGTTAGACCGATTGCAACATCCAAAAACGGCACAAAACTGAGGCATTTTGGGCAAAAAGTGGCAGACAAAACACAGTGTTTTCAATGGGATCCAGCTCAGGTTGCCCACCACCTGGGTTCGCGCGCTTAGAAAAATACGGAAGTGACGTCAAGTGAAACCCTCCTATTAGAATTGTTGTAGTTTGTTATTTTTTCTTCCGGTGATTTCATGACGCGTCAAATCACCATTTCTAAAAAATGCAAAGGTTTTATATTTAATATGAAGACATAATACCCAGTGGCAGCACAATTCACTATTATATTATGGTCAAATATAGTGATTGGGCACGATGTTGTTTAAAGGGTGAATTCCACTTTAAGTCTTACTGTGTTCCATCCTGAGACCAACATCACCCAAACATAACGCCATTTCACAGCTATTCAGTCAGAGGTTCCCTTTTAAATTCCATTCCATTCCCAGGCTTACCTTGGGGACTTGCATTGTCATTTTTCTCACTTAGCTAATCAAAATGCATTTAAAGTACAGCTGTGATGCTTCTTTTCCTCGACTCAGTCTGTGCACACTCGGGGCAGGAGGCTACAAACAGCTGAGTACTCTGTGCCATCAGGTGCTTTTACATTTTTCATTCCATTGAAACCAATTAACTTCACTTTTCCTGCAACCTGCTCTTAAATAGCTTGTGTACTGAAGTCTCAGTGCTGTACTCAGATCCATGGGGGTATGATCATGTCTCTGGATCCCTGATGTTCAGAAAACTCTGGCCAGCAGAACACTTCCCAGAGTAACCGCACACCAGGGGTTCACAGAGTCAGCTGACACGCATGGGTTTCATCATTATACAACAGACACTTCGACCTGCAGCCACAAATCAGTAGGAAGAGACCGATCGTGTCCTCTACACTGGCCACTATCAGAAAGTGCTGCTGGGAAACCTTGACCCTTGCATTATTGTGGCCCTTTAGTTTATCAGATTTCAATGGTAGCTGGTGCTCAAATAATAGGTCTTCCACCCTGTTATTGGGTGGACATTGGACTGGTGATAACTCAGCATTAGACATCAGTGGAGAACTTACCGAGGTTTTTACGAGTCAACATGTCAAAGACTCGACCTGGAGTTCCCACCACTATGTGAGGGGCTTCAGCCTGCAGCTTCTGGACTTCACTGCGGATGTTGGTACCTCCAATACAGGCATAGCAACTTGCTCCCATGTAGTCACCAAGGGCCAGCACCACTTTCTGGATCTGAAGCAAAGACAGAAATCCAGCAGTATTACTTGCTTTGTGTATGTATTCAATTAGGCAGGACAGGCTGTTTAATAGTTTGACCAAATGAAAACTTGCATTTTAAACCAGTTTCAACATGTTTAGCACCCATTTGAACACAGAGCACCATTTAGCCCACACACATACAAAAAACACAAGGTTCCTTCCAAGGCTGGGTTCACTCCGTGTGGCTGAACTGCCATCGCAGCAGAAGCTTTAACTTGTTAGCCAACGTGAGAAATATTAGATGATCTGCATGAGTCACTTCTGTCACATGTGCAAACCTTAATATTTCTAATTAAGAAAACTAATGTTCACTGTGCTGTACAGTCAAATATGGCAAACAGACAGCAAAGCTAGTCTTCATGGCTCCAAAAACCTTAAAAGTCCTTGGCATGTTCTAGCTTGTGCAGTGTTCATATTGTGCATCATTGCCTTAACTGTCACCCAATAGGATTGCCACCGATCAGAAGGAACTTTAGCCAGACCCTTGACAGAAGATTTCAACTCAACCCAGTCATGTCTTGTTGCAGTAGGATCCTACCTGCTGAGCCAACTCCCTGGTGGGAGCCAGGACCAGTGCCTGAGTGCCTTTCAGCTCCACATCAATCTGCTGAAGAATGGAAATGGCAAAAGTGGCGGTCTTCCCAGTGCCAGACTGGGCCTGAGCAATCACATCGTAACCTTACAAAGGGCAAGAGGAGAAAATTAACAATCAGAATACAGATATGATCTAAACTTAGTTGAAACTGCCTGAGTAGATGTAAGGTCTTACCCAGACAACCTCAGCTGTAATGTATGAAAGCATAATATTTTAAAATTAACTGGAGAAAATTACTCAGAACAAACTGCAATCCAAAAAGCATTTTCATATCATCTTAAGCAGAGTATGGTCATATTTGGAGGAAGCGATAAGGCCATGATGAGTGTCCATTATGTAGAGCAGTAGACACTTCAGGCCAAGAATATATATTTTTTTTAATAACGTCTTCAAGTTTCTGCATCAGAAGTGCACACAATCTTAAAATTTTTTTTTTTTTTTATATATATATATATATATATATATACACACATATACTAAAGTCCTCTGCAGGATAAAATATGGAGGTGGCCAGTAGATGCAGTATAGATGCTAGTGTGCCCCTAGTGGACACACTCCAGTAACAGGATGGTACATAAGCATTGATGTTCAACAGTAATGCTGATAGACAGTTGCCTACATGAATAAAGGCTAAAAAGCCACCACTGCAACTCAGGGTACAGATCAGCCAACTTGTCAGATTTACAATACTTGATGGCAACCCAGAAAGTCCATTCAGGAAGAAAAAAAAACATCCTCCCCCTGGCCATTATAAGACCACAAGCTTTAGATTTAATCAGTTCTCATTTGAGAAAAATGCTGCAGTTGTCTAGCCTTCCTCACACCATCATGTTCTTCCTGACCTTCAGTTCCAGCGGTTTGTGGAGAACAAGGCTGCAGTAATACATAGTTTATAAGGGATATGTGGATATAATGAAGACTTTAGATGAACACGTGACTGCACGATGCTGTGGTGGTTAGCTCCGCCTCCACACAGCAGGAAGGTTCTGGTTCCAATCTCAGCTGGGTTCTGTATAGACTCTGCATGTTCTTACTGTGCATGCAAGGGTTCTGTGGATACTTTCTACCAGTGTCCTTGATCATATTTAGGATCTTAGCGATCTCACTTACCCTTGATACAAGGCATAATGGCCCTTTGCTGGATAGCAGATGGCTTCTCAAATCCATAGGCATAAATTCCCCTGAGCAGAGTCTCACGCAAGTTCATCTCATCAAAACTGTCCACGATCTGGCTCCAGTTGCTCTAAAGGGGTAAATGACAAGAGGCCAACAGTAATTCAGATGCCACAATATAGTGATCGTGCAGTACAACCGACATACGAATGACACTTTAGCCTTTTCACTCTTTGGACAATATGAACTATACTTATGAACAGTCAAAGTTCTTAACATAGTCAGTTGATTAAAGTTCCAAGAACTCAATTCTTACTTTTTTTTTTACTTTAATATGGCAAAGGGTGGATTTGACTTTTTCCGTTTCCATAAGCGCGTCCCTTTGATAACAGCCTGCTGCTATACAGCCAAACCAGGTGAAACAAACCTGATGTGCAGTTCCATGAAGCAGGGCTGCCACAATGTTAGAACTCCATACACATACTGGAAATAAGTCCACCATTTGATACCAAAGACAAATGAATAGCTTCAAACTACCCAAAATATCAGATCTGTACCATTATCAGCACATCAGTTTCATGGCAGAAGGACATCTGCCTGCAGCTGGTTTAAGACCTGCTCACAGCAGTAATGCATTAATAACACCACAAGGTGGCACTAATGTCCCAAGCATCCTCCAAAACTATGCTGATTGGTTCCTTATTTTTTTTTTACCAGAAATGAAAGTCTTCAGTTTAATTATTGGAAAGAGTCATTTTCACCAAGCATGATAATAATAATGACAAAATGTAGTTTACAATGTCTACATTTATTTTCTCCATCATCCTGGTATTTGTGCATGTGATCTCCCTCTAAGATTTCCTAAGACATTTATTGGAGAACTCAAACAAGAGACAAAAGCTTAAATGACATAAAAGTACTCACCTCAATGATGCCATCTGGCTCCATGCCCTCAGGGCCATTGTCTCTGAGAAAGACAATGCAGTCATTATTATTCCATGGAAGCCACAGAGGTCCATGCCACATCAGCAGACCGGCGGGCATTCCAGGACCAGGCATTCAAAAACACATTAACCAGCTCAAACACATTTCAGTTTACAGCCCACAGCGAAATGCCAACAAGGCATGTTAAATGCTACTCATACCTATACTGTTTAGCTATTCATGTTAGTCAAATTTACGAATCCGCCATTTCTCTTGCGTATTGTACATTTAGAGGTGGCCGTTTCTACAGGGCTGGAAAACAACCGAACAAGGACAGAAAATGAATAACCACATTGCAAATTAAGACTCTTCTTGGACTCAATACAGACAAGGCGGTGGTGGATTATGACGTCGTCTGATGCGTCACTAGGGTGGCGAGAATAAAGAGAAAATGTGCCGCTGCTAGCCGCGGCCTGCTAGTGCGTAGCTGCAAGGAACAGGCCTGCTGGGCCTTTACGGAGCCTTTCAGAAGAAAAGCCAATCAGACACCGTTCATCTGTGGTTCAAACATATGAAGCAGACACTGGATCACATTCACCCGTTTCCTCCAGCGGTAACGCAAGCGGAGAGAGAGCGAGGGGGAAAAAAAAAGGGAAAAAAAGACTTGAAATAGCATCGAGCGGCCGCCGCTAACACTGGCGTCCGCCCCGCCGGAGACTACGACCATGTGCCCGAGAGAACGATAGAAAAAACACACACTTTCAGCTTTTCACCACCAACTACGACGCGTCTAACGCGTTAGACGGGCCCCTTAATCTCGAAACCTCAATATACTTTTATTTTCCTACAAGATGGAGCCCGACAGACAACTGAAAATGTAGAGCCGTTGAAGGCCGTGCTCTTTCACGTGCTATTCAAGGAGCCGGCTGCTAGCTCATTTCATTCAGTAATGCCCAGTGTTCGCCATCATTCATGCCACCTGAAATAAACACACAGAGTCTGATTCATGAAGCGCAAATACCGCTTTAACCGAAAAGATTGAATCTGAAATTAAAATTCACCCTAAACAATTGATTCATGAAGGGCGACAGGCAAACAGGCCTAAACGTTAAGCGAGGCCAGAACCAGCAAGACGAACTGCTAAATGTCAACTTCCTCAAAATGTTATTCACGAAAAAACTCAAATTCTACCATAAATGTATTACCTCAACTCCGAAACCGCGTTATTAAACCAATCCTTAAGATTTCACCTACCTGTTAACATATTCTGCCGACATTATTCCAAAGAAAGAAACTGCGGCAGAAATGTCTTATATATATGTTGAAAGTACAAAGAGGCATTCTCATTGCAACAAATCGCTGTCATTCAACTGTAGTCCCGCCTCCAAACGCTTGCAATTGGCTCATTTCTACATTGTATTGTTTTTTCTAAGGGAGGCGGACTTAACTTTTTTTTTTGATGATGATGATTTGCTATTTGAAAGACAGAAGGGCGGAGTTTTCTTTCGGAAAAAACAGATTGAGAAGGGATGAAAGCCATCGCAGATTTGAAGTCAAAGGTTTGAACAAATTGTGAAAAATAGAGAATAAACTGAATGATAACACGTTAAATTTTTTGTTCATTTTGAGGTGACTCCTCCAGTGTGGATGGATCTTTACTGAAACAGACCTCACCTCAATTTACATGTACTGGCATTTCGATTTTCTGGATGTAACAGATCACTCCAGGCATTCAAAATTTTATTCTGTTAAATTCCGTTTGTTTTACTATAGTATTATATCCCAATAAATGTAATCTCAAGGCACTTTAAAGATAAAGTCCAATTCAAGCCAATTAGAATCCAATTCACTGTAATGCACACAATTCAATACAATCTAATGAATTAGATAAATAATTAAGCCAATTCAAATTATCTTCAATCCAATGTCCTGAGTGTGCACGAGGTCATGGAGAAAAGAAAAAACTTGTTTTTGACAAGGTGCTCATCGGCCTGGATCAGGAACAGAACAAAAGAAATGATTGGTGGGAACTGTGGTACCTGAGGTAGGAGTGAAACAACCAGCCAACACAACAGAGCATCACTGAGTATTTTCAGCCTGACTGATCGCAGTAATCATGGCGTTACAGTGGAGAGAAAAGGTCAAACCATTAAGTGTTTTAGTGTCTGTGGATTCAATGTCAGTTTTACAAATTGTACAAACACAATTAATGGAAAAGAGATCTTATATAAGAAATGTTGTAAAGAATTCAAAATCTGGTACCTTTATGTGGGGATTCCTGGAAATGAACACCTGTCACGTGACTATATGGTTAACTTATTATTTCAGTAAGGTCGGAGCACTACAGGATGGGCCTGGGCACCATCTTTATTCACTGCTAACAATGCTAATCTGTGTAAAAGGATAGAAAGTTAGTTAATAACTTTTTAAACTTAATTATTATTTAGATGGTGATGCCTCCACGTAGCAGGAAAACATCCATTTTCTATACCCGCTTAATCCAACTCAGGGTCACCAGGGGTGAGGTGGGGGTGGAGCATATCTCAGCTGTCAGAGGCAGGGTACCCCTGGACAGGTCGCCAGTGCATCACAGGCACACGCAGAGACAAACCAGACACACAACCATCCATGTTCACATAACCTAACATACATGTTTTAGGCGGTGAAAGCCAGAGTACCCAGAGAGAACCCACCATACACGGGGAGAACATGCAAACTCCACACAGAAAGAACCAGCTGGGATTAGAACCAGGAATATTCTTACTGCAAGGCGATCACCAGCAACAAAATATGAAACATGACATTTAAACACTATTGCTAATCTTTAATTTTTTTTTTTTTTTTACTTAAAATCAATTTTAATGGAATGTAAAATACATTTTGATAAATGCAAATATAACCCAAGTTGTCAAGTAAGACAAATGTTGAGAAAGTATACAAAATAAATTGCTTCAGTGCAGGCACTAAGTATGGGTTATCCATGATCTTCCATCTCAGGTCTTCTGCTCTATTCACCGCAATGGCCATTTCACCAGCTTAGTCCCCCGCAGCTACTCTACTGTCAGGGATGCAGCATTACAAAGCAAAGACACACAAGTCCACATGTTCCAAGCAGTCATGTGGAAGAAATTCAGGCTCTCAAACTCACTATCCCACTTTGTAATTGAAGTGATCATCTGAAAACTGTACATTTTGCAAAGATAGTGGTTGGTGATCTATGTAGAAAATATAGCTGGACGCCACAGGGTAAGTGGTAACATTTCTGCTTTGCCTAATGATTCTCAAAATGTCTGTTCAAGCTTTAATGAAATACACAATCACCTGCTTGCGATGTTTTTATTTTGAGCAACCATAATGCATTGTTGAAGATATAGAAAACAACTGTCGTATCCATTCAAAAATGCAAAAACCAAAACACCAATATCCAGATTTTGTTTAATTATAAAAAAGAAGAGAGCACTGTAACTCCATTGTAGACATTACTGTGCCTGTTGTGTAGCTGTTGTGGTCCTTACCAAAATGGCTTTTCAAAGAAATACTAAACAAAACATCTTCTGTACTTATTCCAAAATAACACAAAATCATTGTCCTTTTAACACCATTTGTTTAAAGCAATAAGCATATCACCACATTTACTGACAGCAATTAAACACATTAAAACGATAAATGCAATGTAAAGATAACCCTTTGTGAGCCATTATATCATTCTTCATTGCTTGGGCTGCTATCAACAGACGCAGGTCCAATTTCTCAGATGTATCCGCTGCATTTCTTTAACTAGAAAAGGCAGAACATTTCTAACACATGGGCCAATATGTGGTGCACTCCATGAATGTAGAAGTTCTTATGTCCATCTGGAAAATCCACTAGAAAACTGTTCACTCCCAGCTTTAATGTCCTCCATCAGTTAAAATCCAGTTAAACCGACTGAAGGAAAGGTCTGAAAATGAACTCTTGAAGTGTCATATTGTACTACACTGAAAAATGACTATAGCATTTTATTTTGGAAGGCAACATTGTTGGTTTTGAAAAAAACGTCACCTGAAGAAGGTGGACTGGATGTAAAACTCACAGGTACTGTTCATCCACAAGCTTACATATCAAATCATTTCATCACCTGCATGTGCTGTTACATGGAAACAGGAAATTTAAAGGTGGTACAACCATTCATTTCACTTGGACTCTTTCCAAATCTTACCATTGCTCTTAACCAATTCAGAGTGAAAAATAAGTGGACTACGATAGGATAAACAATGAGAACATTCCCAAAATGGAAGCTAGTCTTGACCTCTGTCAACCACAGTAAATAACTGACAAAAAAAACAAGTCTTCAAAGGTGGATGGGGAAAGCAAAGACTGGCTAATCAAAAGGGAAACAATGACATCAAATATGGTAGAAGTAGTTTCTCTGGGTGTTTGCGGAAAAAGTTTTTTTAAAAAGATTTTCTTTTTCCATCCAATTGTTTGCTCCCCTTGTCGTCCTTTTATCATTGTCCCTCCATATGGTTAGAGTCAGGGTGGGGTATCAGTACTAGGTCACAGGACGAGCTTGCAGTGACACAGTTCTTTGTACATTTGCCTCCTGAGCCGGGGCATATCCTGTTGCCCAAAACAGAATCGCTGCCCAAGTGCCAAACACTTGCAGTACTGCAGGATGATGAAAGGAAAAAATAGAAATGGAAAGGAAAGCTATTTATTAAACTGCAGGAACAAAAGACACAACAACAGATTTAAGGTAGTACATCGACACCTGGAAAAGCTAACTAAACTGCATTCCTGCGGTGCTGTATGACTGTTGAAAGTGACTGAGGCTGTAGTTTCTAGTCCTTCACTGAAGCAGTCTTACCAAAAAAAACAATAAATAACAACATAACCATGGCAGCAATTTGGACATGGACAGTCTACTTTCCCTGAAAGGTGAATCAGAACTGGCAGCAAGGCAAGTGGTCATAATGTGAAAGCTAAAGCTTCTGACGGAAAGAGAAAAACCTAAAATACATGCTAAACCTTTTTTTTTTTTTTTTTTTTTTAAAGACAATATTATTATTAAATATTAAGCTATGTAGCCTTTTCAGTTGAAAAAGTTCTGCAGTGTTACAAAAGGCAAAACCGCTCTTTCTGCTGCAAAACTAGTTTAAACAGCTTGTTTGTGGTCCAGACATTACTTAGAGACTTGCCATGCCAGTTGCTTGCTAGTTTGCTTCAAACAATAATAACTACTTTGCCTTGGACAAATAAGCCGACTACTCAGAGCCGTGTGGTCTTTCAGAGGGTCGTGTCAGACAGGAGCTGCTGCAGCAGTGTACAGCGGGAGGAAACTAAACCTCGAAAATAATCTGGAAACGAGCATAAAAGGGCGACAGTTCTGTACAGTTGGTCAATGACACATGGGATCGTATAGACGTCCAAATTAAGACCAATATGAACAGTGCATAACTAACAACAGTGAACAGTTCACATTTGCTGACATGATATCAAAGACTCACCTGGAGTACAAATGCCCCACAGTCACTGTCATTGTTCTGGCGACCCACATTCTAAAACACATCATAATAATCTACATTAAACATATACATTAGAATTGTATGGAATGTAATTAGGATCCTTCATTTAAATCTTTACAGGGTTTTGTAATATTCGTATTATGAACAGAAAGTATTTACCATTTTAAAAAAGCCTTTCCACCCCATCAAGAACTCTTGTTGGTCTTTTTTGATGGCTTCGGCTTGCAGATACTTGAAAATATGCTGGAATAAAAAATAAAGAAAGAAATAACATCCAATGTAAGTAAGTGACGACACTTTGAGTGGAGCCCCTGTAGAGGGTGGAAAGACATGGAGTCATTGTTGAGCCTTTCTAGCTATGGCTTTGGTGTTAATAATAGAGGTCAGGTCATCCCCAAGGTGCACATCCACCAACTTGACATTCCTGACTCTCTCCACAGCAGCACAAGTATTTTGAGCTGTCCACTTGTGATTGGATCACCCAGGATGCATGTTAGCTTTAAATGTGAGCAGACTCCAAGGTCCTGTTCACACTCAGCTGCTCTATATGCAATGAAAGGTGTGTGCAACATGGCAGCTCCAGCAGGAACCTGACATCAATGCTTTCTGAAACTGAACTATATCATTATTCACATGTTAACAAGTTTCTGATTAAATTTAGTCGCATTTAGGTTATTGCAATAAACATTTAAAGTATAAAATGAAAGCTGCATGAAGAGATAGTGAGCCCTCGCACCTCCAGCCACGTCTTCAGGCCGGCTACTTATCATATCTGAAAGGTTTTGTTGAAGATTGGATTTTATATAAGAGTTCTAACATGGTCAGACATCTGCATTCCCCAGGGTGAGTTTTTCTTTGCTGTTGTTCTAAAACATCAATTACACCTGAGACCAAGGTTTGCTTCTGTACCATCCTGTTGACAGGTATGCACAATGCTTCCCCCCCCTCTTTTCGGTCCTCTCAAACCCCAGCTGGTGGAGGCGGATGGCCACCCTTCCTGAGTCTGGTTCTGCCAGAGGTTTCTTCCTGTTCAAAGGGAGTCGTTTCTCTCCACAGTCGCCTCAGGCACGCTCAGGACGGGAGATTGGACTGAAGACAAGTTTCTGTGCATTCTGTTGGTTTCCTTAGCTAGGAAATTGTTTTTGAATTGGCTCTATATGAACGAATTGGATTATTTTATAAATAATTATGATTACAATGAATTGAATTCCAATTGGCTTGAATTGGACTTTATTATTTAAGTGCCTTGAGATGACATTTGTTGTATTTGGCACTATATAAATAAAACTGAATTGAATAGACATTTTTAAATTAAGGTTAAAAACATTTATTTTCTCATGTGTCTATGCATGAAATCTGCACGATATCTTTGAACTTATCTGGACTGTTGCTTGTTTTTAATCATTTAAATTATTTTATTTGTTTCTCTTTATATTCTTTTAAGTATTTTTAATGCTTCTTCCACTGCCTGCTGCAATGCTTTTATTTTATGTAAAGCACTTTGAAGTGTTCTGTACATGAAATGTGCTACAAACAAACTTGACTTTGATGTGGTGCTATATAAAAAAAATTTAATCAAATTGTCACTGAAAATGAAGCAGTGAATAACTGTGCCAGAATGTAGTGTACCATAATGGAGAACTGTCACAAGTATGTAATGCCACCGTTCAACGTTTGTCTTTTTTATATCTTCCTGCCTATATCCTACTACAACATTAACTTTATAGAATGTCTGGAAATTCAGGTACGATTATGTGCCAGTAGGCGTGAGCTTGGTGCAGCCGTCTGTCCTACCTTTGGGCAGCGCCTGTTGAGGGTCCGCTGCGAGTCAAAATAAGTGATAGCTCGACGTGGGATATCAACACTGATGAGCGACCAGTGGACCTCCAGGTGGATTGGAATCAACAACAGATCCTTCTGAAAGATGTCAACCTATAGAAAATGATAAAGAGGGGAAAGTAAACAGACACACGTGTGTTTATATCCATTTATATATCTATAATTTCATATCTATCTATAGATGAAGAGATATACAGGCGCAAACACAAGTTTCTGATATCCACTTACATTTTTTGTCCACCGTTTAACTCCTTCATATCCTTTTGTTCTTAGCTTATCATAAAAGAAGCTGTTGAAAAAGTGGACCTGGAGATGAGAACAACAGGAGAGGAAGTTCAAGCATGGGCTTAGTTTCTCACAAAGCTTCTAGAATTGGTGTTCACCCATAGTCCCCATGAATTCCACTTTTTGCATCTTCCACAACAGAACTAACTAACTAAATCAATCACAGGATGGATAGAATTAGGCCATGGAAGTTTTACACTACATGCATGTGCTCAGTTTGATCTTCATTCACTCTGGTTGCTGCATTATTTTTCATTAATAAAAATAAACTTTCACATAGAATTACAATTTTCTTTCAGTCATCAAAGTGAATTTGAACTTTTAATAGGTATTTGTACCCACAACCAATATTTTGTTTGCTACATGCCTTGCTCACTGAAATATAATCTTTATTTACAACATACACTGCACACCATCTACTATTATTGTTAATAATCATTATTTTTACAATTATTGTCACATATTGAACATATCAAGATGTTCTGTCATTTCACACAAGAACATGTAACCAAATCACATTCTGAGCTCTTTATACAAGTCACACACAAATGACCACATTTAATCAAAACCATGATGTTGAGCTACAGCGAAGTACTTTTAGGTCGGGAATTTTTGACCATTCTTCCAGAAGCTCATCTGTGAGGTCAGACACTGATGTTGGACAGAAGGCCTGGCTCACAGTCTCTGCTCTGATTCATCCCAAAGGTGTTCTATCGGGTTTCAGAGCATTCAGAGTTCCTTTCACTGGAACTAAGGGGCCAAGCCCAGCTCCTGAACAACAACCCCACACCATAATCCCCCCTCCACCAAACTTTACACTTGGGACAATGCAGTCAGACAAGTACCGTTCCCCTGTCAACCGCCAAACCCAGACTCCTCCATCAGATTGCCAGATGGAGAAGCGTGATTGGTCCCTCCAGAGAAGGCGTCTCCACTGCTCTAGAGTCCAGTGGCGGCGTGCTTTACACCGCTGCATCCGACGCTTTGCTTTGCACTTAGCTTGGATGTAGTTACCATGGAAACTAGGGGTGGAACGGTACAAACAAAGTCTTTGTAATTTTAACCACGGGTTACTCCACGCTAGACAGCAACACTTATCTGAAATGATTAATAAGAACATCAACAACACTCATTCTCTGTTTCCTATGGTTAATAAGCTGACAACCCCCCCAAAACAGATAGTTTCAGAACTCTGTTCCACAGAAAAATGCAATGAATTTGCTTGTTTTTTCAATGAAAAAAATCAAATCTATAAGGCTAAATATCAACATAAATCAGCAAAATAATAAAATGACGCAAACCTTAAAACCACCTAGGAATCAATCAACTATGATGTCAGAATTCAATACAGTTGACCAAAAAACCATAGAAGAAACAGTCCGGCATCTTAAACCATCGACATCCTGTCTTGACACAATGCCATCTGACTTCTTTAAAACTATTGTAAGCTCTGTCCAAACAGATTTGCAGCAAATAATAAACTGCTCACTTCAATCAGGCACGTTTCCTAAACCCTTAAAAGTAGCTGCCATCAAGCCACTCCTAAAAAAGACAACATTGGATGCTTCCATTTTAACCAACTACAGACCCATCTCAAATCTTCCTTTTATAGCCAAGATTGTTGAGAAAGTGGTTTTTAATCAACTCAGTAACTTCTTGAACTCCAGTGGACTCCTTGACAAATTTCAGTCAGGCTTCCGACCTCACCACAGTACAGAAACGGCTCTTATTAAAGTGTTAAATGACATAAGGTTGAACACTGACTCAGGCAAGGTGTCAGTTCTGGTCCTGTTGGATCTTAGTGCTGCATTTGACACTGTGGATCACAGTATACTGCTGAACAGGTTGGAAACCTGGGCAGGACTCAGCGGGACAGTCCTAGAATGGTTCAGGTCCTACTTGGAGGAGCGGAGTTATTTTGTGACTATTGGAAGTAATCAATCTGATCGAGTGGCTATGACATGTGGAGTTCCTCAGGGGTCAGTTCTTGGACCCCTTCTGTTCACTCTATACATGCTGCCTCTGGGTCAAATTCTGAAGAACTCTAAAGTCAACTACCACAGCTATGCAGATGACACACAGATATATCTTGCACTGTCTCCAGATGACTGCAGTCCTATAGAGTCATTGTGCGACTGCTTAGAGCAAGTCAAAAAGTGGATGAACCAAAATTTCCTTCAGTTAAATCAAGAAAAAACTGAGGTCATTGTGTTTGGCAACAAAGAGAAGAGGTTTGCTGTCAGTAAACATCTTGAGTCACTGTCTCTAGAAACTAAAGACCAAGTCCGGAACCTCGGCGTGCTGATAGACTCAGACCTGACCTTCAACAATCATATCAAATCAGTCACCAAATCAGCCTTTTATCAACTTAAGAACATATCCAGAATTAAGGATTTCATGTCCCAAACAGATCAGGAGAAGCTGATTCATGCTTTCATCTCCAGCAGACTTGACTACTGTACCGGTCTTCTGACTGGACTCCCCCAAAAGAGTCTCAAACAGCTGCAGCTCATTCAGAATGCTGCAGCCCGAGTTTTAACCAGAACAAAGAGATCAGATCACATCACCTCAGTTCTCAAGTCTTTACATTGGCTCCCGGTCAGATACAGAATAGATTTTAAAGTTCTGCTGCTCGTCTACAAATCACGGAATGGTTTAGGTCCAGAATACATGAATGACATGCTAGCAGAGTATAAACCCAGCAGAGCTCTGAGATCTGCTGACTCAGGTCAGATAGTGGAGCCCAGAGTTCAAACTGGACACGGTGAAGCAGCTTTTAGCTGTTATGCTGCACACAACTGGAACAAACTACCAGCAGAACTGAAATCAGCCCCAACTGTAAGCACTTTTAAATCCAGGTTAAAAACATTTCTTTCCGTGTGCTTATGGTTGAGTTTATATTTTTCTTTTTCCCCTCTTCTTTGATTGCTTTAATTTTTATTCTATTTTTAATTTTTTTCTTTAAATTGCTTGTTTTTATGCCGCTTTATGCTGTTCTTTTAAATGCCTTGTCTTTATGTAAAGCACATTGAGTTGCCTGTGGTATGAAATGCGCTATATAAATAAAGATGCCTTGCCTTACAAAAAACTCACGGTTCGGTACGTACCTCGGTACGGACCCTACGGTTCGGTACATTTTCGGTACAGTGCCGAAGGAGGCGTGTAGCGAGGTTCGAGCACATGTAATAGATATCTGAATCCTGCCTCTTCTACAGTGGAATATGGGCGCATAGCAGATGCGATGTAAATTCCAATTGCTTCGGTAATTTTTTTTGCTCTGCATGTATTCGTATCCAGGGGTTGTTGTAATACATTTGGGAGATGTAATTGGTCGGGTCTTTTCATGGTTCTATAGAACGCATCTGACGGAGGTGTGTGGTGGTCGGTAGCTACGCCCCATGTCATGCTATCATGGCTGAAATGTTTCGTCATACCACAGACAGAACCTGCGGGTGTTTAATAAGTTAAACTTACACGTTGTCTCCTTTGTCTGCAGCGCTCTGCTCTCCTTTCTTCCTTCATGAAATGAAAAAGTATCTCCTGACTCTCTCTGTGAGCTCTTCCAGCCTCGATATTAGACGCCTGATGTGATCGTCCATGATTAATATCACCATCATGCAGACCATGAACACGGTGGCCTCCCCGCTCTCCATATTAGCTTCTTTGTGGTGTTTTTTCTTCTCTCCTTACTTTTACCGGTTTTGTTTTGTTGTTGAATGTGGCGCTAAACGGCTAACGTAACACGTCACCGACGCAGACGGCTGCGTGCGGCGCATCAGTCCCGACTCATGTGCAAATGCATACTGAAACAGCTCCGCTGGGGAAGGACAGTTATCAGAACGAAATTCGAGTAGGACAGTTCTGATAACTGCGTTCTTAGAACTACTCTGTCCGAAAGTGTATATCTCTACGGACCAATCAGAGCTTGCATGTGGCAGTGTTTAAATGGGTCCTGAAGGAAACTCTTGCAAAATAACAGTTCCACGTTAAGATCAATATTAAACTTCTGTACCGTGTGTATTCTGTGTGGCAATGCGCGTACCGAACCGTGACCCCCGTACCGTGACGGTTCGGCACGAATACACATACCGTGCCGGCCCTAATGGAAACCCATTCCATGAAGCTCTCTACGCACTGTTGAGCTAATCTGAAGGCCACATGAAGGTTGGAGGTCTGCAGCGACTGACTCTGCAGAAAGTTGGCGACCTCTGAGCACTATGAGCCTCAGCATCCTCTGACCCCGCTCTGTCATTTTACCTGGCCAACCACTTCCTGGCTGAACTGCTGTCGTTCCCAATCTCTTCCACCCTGTTATAATCCCACTGACAGCTGACTGTGGGATATTTAGCAGCGAGGAAGTTTCACCACTGGACTTGATGCACAGGTGGCATCCTATCATGGTACCATGCTGGAATTCATTCTTTCACAGATGTTTGTAGAAGCAGTCTGCATGCTGAGGTGCTTTAATTTATACACCTGTTACCATGGAAGTGACTGGAACACCTGAATTTAATTATCTGGATGGGTGAGTGTATACTTTTGGCAATATAGTGTATAAAATCCTACCAGTTAATATCTAAATAGCTTGATGCTAATGGTAATAAAGATCCTTTTGTGTAAAGCATTGCATTTCTCCTCACTCACAGCAGACCCACACCCTTTGCTTTCCCGCTGCTTTTGGAAGCTGAGCTTGTAAAAAATGCATTCAAAGGAAGCCACTGCCCTCTCTGCTGCAAGCAAGTGTTCAACAGGGTTGCAAAGGGGAAGCAAGGTTGCGGTCAACAAATTATTGAAACAAAAATATATAATCTGCTGATTGTTTCACAGTGATTACAATACTATACAACCCACTTCGACAAATCTCCATGGGAAGGAACCTCATTTGCAGATTTAGTGTCTGAACATGGTGTAAATAGCCACGTGGAGAAAGCAAGTTGGACTGATTGCTGCGTTTTATAGTCCTCAAACCTGCATGCTAGGAACAAAGGAAATAATACTCATCTCTCAGTGTATAGAAGCAGCATAAAAGTGGCACTGCTTAAATGAAGTTTTAAGACACACTTTCATAGAACTAAAGCTCCATGCTGTGTCTCTGTTCAGCTGATAGGGAAGGGAGGGGCCGTGTCTCTCAGCGGAGGCAACAAA
Organism: Odontesthes bonariensis; assembly: GCF_027942865.1. Classification (NCBI taxonomy): domain Eukaryota; kingdom Metazoa; phylum Chordata; class Actinopteri; order Atheriniformes; family Atherinopsidae; genus Odontesthes; species Odontesthes bonariensis. The sequence continues at coordinate 35,254,417 of NC_134524.1, read as the reverse complement.
GACAGCCAAACTGTTCTCCATATCCATCCATCCATTATCTTCCGCTGGTCCGGGGATCGGGTCGCGGGGGCAGCAGCTTAAGCAAAGAGACCCAGACGTCCCTGTCCCCGGCCACTTCCTCCAGCTCTTCTTGGGGGACCCCGAGGCGTTCCCAGGCCAGCCGAGAAACATAGTCTCTCCAACGTGTCCTGGGTCTTCCCCGGGGCCTCCTCCCAGTGGGACGGGCCCGGAACACCTCACCAGGGAGGCGTCCAGGAGGCATTCTCACCAGATGCCCGAGCCACCTCATCTGACTCCTCTCGATGCGGAGGAGCAGCGGTTCTACTCCGAGCCCCTCCCGGATGACCGAGCTTCTCACCCTATTTCTAAGGGAGAGCCCAGACACCCTGCGGAGGAAACTCATTTCGGCCGCTTGTATTGGCGATCTCGTTCTTTCGGTCACTACCCACAGCTCGTGACCATAGGTGAGGGTATGAACATAGATTGATCGGTAAATCGAGAGCTTCGCCTTCTGGCTCAGCTCCTTCTTCACCACGACGGGCCAGTGCAGAGCCCGCATCACTGCAGACGCCGCACCGATCCGTCTGTCAATCTCCTGTTCCATTCGTCCCTCACTCGTGAACAAGACCCCGAGATACTTGAACTCCTCCACTTGGGGAAGGATCTCATTCCCGACCCGGAGAGAGCATTCCACCCTTTTCCGGCCGAAGACCATGGTCTCAGACTTGGAGGTGCTGATGGTCATCCCAGCTGCTTCACACTCGGCTGCGAACCGCTCCAGTGAGAGCTGAAGGTCACGGCCTGACGACGCCAACAGAACCAAATCGTCCGCAAAAAGCAGAGACCCGATTCTGAGGTCGCCAAACCGGACCCCCTCAACGCCCTGGCTGCGCCTAGAAATTCTGTCCATAAAAATTATGAACAGAATCGGTGACAAAGGGCAGCCCTGACGGAGTCCAACCCTCACAGGAAACATGTCCGACTTACTGCCGGCAATGCGGACCAAACTCTGACACCGGTCATACAGAGACCGGACAGCCCATATCAAGGAGTCCGGCACTCCATACTCCCGGAGCACCCCCCACAAGAGTCCCCGAGGGACACGGTCGAACGCCTTCTCCAAGTCCACAAAACACATGTAGACCGGTTGGGCGAACTCCCATGCTCCCTCCAGGATTCTGCGGAGGGTATAGAGCTGGTCCGCTGTTCCACGGCCAGGACGAAAACCACACTGCACCTCCTGAATCCGAGATTCGACTATCCGGCGGATCCTCCTCTCCAGTACCCCCGAAAAGACCTTACCAGGGAGGCTGAGGAGTGTGATCCCCCTATAGTTGGAACACACCCTCCGGTCCCCCTTTTTAAAGAGGGGGACCACCACCCCAATCTGCCAGTCCAGAGGCACTGCCCCCGATGTCCACGCGATGCTGCAGAGGCGTGTCAACCAAGACAGCCCTACAACATCCAGAGCCTTGAGGAACTCAGGACGGACCTCATCCACCCCCGGGGCCTTGCCACCGAGGAGTTTTTTGACCACCTCGGCAACCTCAGCCCCAGAAATGGGAGGCCCCACGTCCGAGCTCCCCAACTCTGCTTCCTCATCGGAAGGCGTGTCGGTAGGATTGAGGAGGCCCTCGAAGTATTCCCCCCACCGACTCACGACGTCCCTAGTTGAAGTCAGCAGAGCCCCGCCCTCACCATACACGGTGTTGACGGTGCATCGCTTCCCCCCTCTGAGCCGCTGGATTTGTGGACCAGAATCTCCTCGAGGCCGTCCGGAAGTCGTTCTCCATGGCCTCCCCGAACTCCTCCCAAGCCCGAGTTTTTGCCTCAGCAACCGCCGAGGCTGCGTTCCGCTTGGCCTGTCGGTACCCATCAGCTGCTTCCAGAGTCCCACTGGCCAAAAAGGCCCGATAGGACTCCTTCTTCAGCTTGACGGCCTCCCTCACCACTGGGGTCCACCAGCGGGTTCGGGGATTGCCGCCACGACAGACACCGACCACCTTACGGCCACAGCTCCGGTCGGCCGCCTCAACAATGGAGGCACGGAACATGGCCCATTCGGGCTCAATGTCCCCCACCTCCCCCGGGACATGGTTGAAGCTCTGCCGGAGGTGGGAGTTGAAACGCCTCCTTACAGGGGATTCCGCCAGCCGTTCCCAACAGACCCTCACAATACGTTTGGGCCTGCCAGGTCTGACCGGCTTCCTCCCCCACCAGCGGAGCCAACTCACCACCAGGTGGTGATCAGTTGACAGCTCCGCCCCTCTCTTCACCCGAGTGTCCAGGACATACGGCCGCAACTCCGACGATACGACTACAAAGTCGATCATCGAGCTGCGGCCTAGGGTGTCCTGGTGCCAAGTGCACATATGGACACCCTTATGCCTGAACATGGTGTTCGTTATGGACAGTCCGTGACGAGCACAGAAGTCCGTGACGAGCACAGAAGTCCAACAACAAAACACCACTCTGATTCAGATCGGGGGGGCCGTTCCTCCCAATCACGCCCCTCCAGGTCTCACTGTCATTGCCCACGTGAGCATTGAAGTCCCCCAGCAGGACGAGGGAGTCTCCCGGAGGAGCACTCTCCAGTGCCTCCTCCAGGGACTCCAAAAAGGGTGGGTACTCTGAACTGCCGTTCGGTGCATAAGCACAAACAACAGTCAGGACCCGTCCCCCCACCCTAAGGCGGAGGGAGGCTACCCTCTCGTCTACCGGGGTGAACCCCAATGTACAGGCGCACAGCCGGGGGGGCAATAAGTATGCCCACACCTGCTCTACGCCTCTCACCGCGGGCAACTCCAGAGTGGAAGAGAGTCCAACCCCTCTCGAGGAGGCTGGTTCCGGAGCCCAAGCCATGCGTCGAGGTGAGTCCAACTATATCTAGCCGGAACCGCTCAGCCTCGCGCATCAGCTCAGGCTCCTTCCCCAGCAGAGAGGTGACGTTCCACGTCCCAAGAGCCAGCTTCAGTAGCCGAGGATCAGACCGCCAAGGTCCCTGCCTTCGGCTGCCGCCCAGCTCACACTGCACCCGACCCCCATGGCCCCTCCCACAGGTGGTGAGCCTGTCGGAAGGGGGACCCGTGTCGTTCCTTCGGGCTGTGCCCGACCGAGCCCCACGGGCACAGACTCGGCCACCAGGCGCTCGCCGGCGGGCCCCACCCCTGGGCCTGGCTCCAGGGGGAGGCCCCGGTGACCCACGTCCGGGCAAGGGAACACTGTTCTCCATACTGATGCAAAAATTGATTCAGATACTACATTTTAGTATCGATCTGACTGACTTATTGATATCTTTGGCAACACTTGTACAGACCAGAGTCTCTTAATGCACTGAAGCTTTAATGTTGCTTTGGATAAAGCTTTTTCTTTTTTTTTTAAAGACCAAATTGTTTTTTGTGAAATGCAAACCTCACTGCCTTGTAAGGTTGTCAAAATAGAATTTCAAAATGGATACCAATCCCCAAGAAAATTTTTAAGGTCAATACCATTTTTGATACCATGGAGGGAAAATGACAAATTAAGAGGCATAAAATGTTTTTAACAAACAGGCCTTTAGACCAGCTTATTCAGAATGATGTTCAGAATGAATAAAGATTAATATGATGAGTGACATGTTGACTTAAGTTACTTGGTTGTCACTTCCAATGAGACGCACATACTGTGTTATTTCTGAGAGTCGGATATTTAAATGAAGTGATTGGCAGCTCTTTTTTTCCTACATGGGCAGACGAAATGAATTTGATTGGCATCACAGACTGATCAGGTGATTCCTGCCTTTTGCTGCAGACAGACCAGCTGCTGATCATCTGGCTACGCTGTTGTTGGCCTTCCTGGATGTCTCAAGTTTTAAGTTTAAAATGACTAGTAAACTAGTGTAAACACAGGTAGGGGTGGCGTTGGCTTTTGCCCGGATTAAATCAGGGATTCACTATGTCGTGGATCCCTGATCTTAAACCTGCTATGACCTCCTGGACACAAAATGGACTTAAATCTGTAGAACTGATCTGTATAGCTGAAATGGACTTAATGCGCAGAATTAGTGTTTTAAAGGGGAAGTTCGCCATTTTGCACATTAAGCCCTGTTTTTAGGTAGTCTGGGATGAGTTAGAGATGTTCTGATCACAATTTGGACATTTGGTGCTGAACGGAGCATTTAGGTATCCACTGCAGCAGCCCACCCACCTTTGCATTGAGTCAATGACCACTCAAGCAAACAATCATAAAACGGCATTAAACTTTCGTTTGCAGAGACATGAAACTCACCGTGTGGTCTGTGGTGGACAGCGATACGTTGGCTTGAAAATCACCGCGAAATACGCTTCCAGAGAAGTTATATTACCATTATTGTCCGTCTTCATTGATTTGTATTGTACACAAACAACGCACTATCGCCACCTAGTGGCTGGATGTCTTGCTGCTGCTATTCAACGGTGTCCGGAAAAATACGTCCACCAAATGCTAAAACAACTGTTAGAAGGCACATTTCGCTGCGATTTTCGGGTCAATTTCGAGACAAGACATCCAGCCACTAGGTGGCGATAGTGCGTTGTTTGTGTACAATACAAATCAATGAAGACGGACAATAATGGTAATATAACTTCTCTGGAAGCGTATTTCGCGGTGATTTTTGAGCCAACGTATCGCTGTCCACCACAGACCACACGGTGAGTTTCATGTCTCTGCAAACGAAAGTTTAATGCCGTTTTATGATTGTTTGCTTGAGTGGTCATTGACTCAATGCAAAGGTGGGTGGGCTGCAGCAGTGGATACCTAAATGCTCCGTTCAGCACCAAATGTCCAAATTGTGATCAGAACATCTATAATTCACCCCAGACTACCTAAAAACAGGGCTTAATGTGCAAAATGGCGAACTTCCCCTTTAATATGCAAAACACACACACACCATATCAAATTTTATTTTCTTACCTTCTCAGGAACAGAGTCCATGACCAGGTCCCCGTACATGTTCATAACCTGTTCAAAGCAAACATGTAATGTGTTAAGTTGTGGAGCGCACACACACACACAAGTTCACTGAGAAAGGAAGGAGGCCTTCCTGATGCACCCCACTACAAAATATAAGGATATAATAACCTGATCTGAACTTGAACTGATTACTAATAAATGCTGTTATAGGATTTGTCCTCTTTTTCCAAATGAATTTCATAGGGTAACATAGGTTCATAGGGTATTTTCAACAAAAACTGACTGCCTGGTCAAAAATAAAAAATAAAAATCCCACCTGGTTTTAAATAGGTCAAAACTATAATTGGGGAAGCATTGCAAATTTTAATAGGTTTCAGCAGACAAGAAAGTTATTTAACAAATTTTATTTATTCCTTAAATGATGTTGAAGACTGCTGAAGACCACATTCTGTGGTCAGAGGAAAAATGTTATTCTGTTTCAGAAGCTTCAAATTACTGGGTGCTCAAGCTACTGAAGCACAGTTAAGAACTGTCCCACATAATATTCAAACCTGAGGGGACTGTGGTGAACCATCATCTTTGAGGAAGAAATACTGTCTGAAGAAGCTGTTGGAAGATCAAGATCAGTGATCATTTAGACATTTGTTAAAGAAAATCAAGAAAAGAGCAGCAGTGGATTAAGTGCTGCAGCCATGATGCCTGCTTTCTACAGTACAAGCCCATGGGGTCAGCGTTATGATCTGGGGTTATTTCCGTTGGTCTAGGTTCAACAGCATTGTGTCTAAAAAATGTCTGTTTCAGGTTGCTTCAGGAAGCAGGCACCCTCTCTACCTTTAAGACCAGGCTTAAAGGGGACATATTATGCAAAACTCACTTTTTGCAGGTCTTTGTGTTCATATTTGGGTCTCTACTGTTCCTTTAAACACTCCAAGCGCGAAAAAAAAAACCCATCCATCCATTTTATGTAGGTCAGTAGAAAGACTTTGGTGTCAAGAAAAAAATGCTGCTGTGAGCCATTTGGATGGCTCCCTTATTGTGACGTCACAATAAGTGAATTTGCATATACCTGTCGAGTCCCCACCCACTCCCCACCCTCTACATTAGTTGAAGATCCTCCATCTTGTATCGAGCATACGGCTACGAAAGGAAAATCACACATGAAGTGTTGTGTTGTTGGCTGCACCTGTGGTGCGTTTCTGGAGACCCAGGTGTCCAGCAGCAGCTCCAGTCTCTGCCGGTGATACCTCCCGGTGGTTTTCACAGCCACGAACAGGTCAGCCTGTGTGAGCTGCTCCACTGGCCGAGGGGGGAGCGCTCCTCCGCGCCGGGCCGCTCACCCTCTCCTCTCCCAGGCCAGCTGCCTGAAATAAGTTGAGAAAACATCCGCGCCCCCTGAGCATGAGCCTCTCCCGGTCACCAGCAGACAGGTGACCGCGGCGACAGCAGCGCGAAGTCCCGCTGTTGAGAAAACACTTCTTTTCTGTCCATGAGCGAAGTGGTGAACCCATCCACGCAGTGAACATGTGGAAGCCTGCCGGGGGACCGAGGCTCGCCTTCAGCTCAGCGGGACCTCACGCTGCTGTCGCCGCTTTCCTTTCTGATAAAGCTTATACTTAGGGATGGCTCAGGTGACCCTGAAACATCCCATAGTTAAGCTGCTATAGGCCCAGCTTGCTGGGGGAGCTCCCATGATGCACCTCTCCTCCCTCTGCTCTCTTTACTCTCCATGTACATGTGACATTATCGTGGTCATTAACTCGTGTTTCCCTGTTCCAACAGGTATCCTTTGAATGGTGTTACAGTGTTTGTTGGGGAAGAGTGTCTCGGAAACTCGGACCTTAAGCACAGGATCTCCACAGGGCTGTGTACTTTCTCCTCTACTCTTCTCCCTGTACACCATCACCACGGACCTCAAGTGGGAGCCGACCATCAGCTCCCTCACCAAGAAGTCCCAGCAGAGGATGCACTTCCTGCGACAGCTGAGAAAGGCCAAGCTGCCGGCTCAGCTGATGGTGCAGTTCTACACGGCCATCATCGAGTCCATCCTCTGCTCTTCCATCACGGTGTGGTATCCCGGGGCCTCTGCCAGGGACAGACAGACTGCAGCGAGTTGTGCGCTCCGCTGAGAAGGTGATCGGCTGCAGCCTCCCATCTATCCATGACCTGCACGTAGTGCTGGGCGGTATACCGGTTCACACCGAATACCGGTTTATAATTTCGTTATGATATGAATTTTTAATATACCGCCATACCGGTGTATTTGCTTACACAACGGCGGCACGCTGCATCGCGCGACATTGTTTGAGACGGGACCCTTTTCAGTGTTGCGCTTCTAAACACGCATGTTTACTGTCTATGGGTGCGAGGTGGTAATAAGCACTTGCGTTACGTGAAGGTGGATAGCAGTGTTTCCCACACATAGACTAATTCGTGGCGGTGCGCCACAGATTCAACACCGGCCGTCACATATTGCGTTTCGTTATTATTATTTTTAACGCTATTTAAAAAATACTCGTATTCGTTAAGCTGCATTTCCTTTCCCTGCTCTCCCTCCGTCTCTCTGTCAGTCATGCGTCTCTCTCACATAGCCCACACACACACACCCACAGCCCCTCCGTGCACACCGCGTGTGTCTCCATCAGCGAGATCATCCCTGGAAGCGTGGAAGCTTGCTAGCTTCAGCGTCGCGTTAGATTAGCTCCCATTAAAAAGTCCTATAAAAATATTTTATATTTTTAATACAATGTTGTCCCGACCCGACCCATAGCAAACAAGCGATTACGCCTTCTTTATAAAGTCACAAGTTTGCCGTAAAAAAAAAAAAAAATGTAGTTGGTTTGTCGAGGTCTAAACACTAGCAGCTGTGAATCAAATAAAGTAGTTTTTTTAAACTCTTACACTGAATGTTTGCTGCTTCAATCCAGATGAGTATTGAAAAATATTTTCCGCGATTGAAAAAGAGACGTGCGTGTTGAGGATGAGGACCAGCCTGAACCGGAGGTATCAGTCTGAAACAGCTGAACAGTCCGACCAGTGTAATTAATGTTATTAATTTGTTTACAATGAAGATGTGAATATTAATACAATAAAGTTCTGTGTGACCAATTATTAACAAAGGAATTATTTTGAAGAATTTTTATTTTTTATTTTTAATTCTGTTCTCAATCTGTAGAAAATGCTGTGAACACCTAATTATGCATGAAAAAAAATATACCGTGAAAAAATACCGTGATATGTATTTTTGGTCATACCGCCCAGCACTACCTGCACGTCTCCAGGACTATGGGGCGAGCAGGTCGGATCACAGCTGACCCTTCTCACCCTGCACATGGACTATTTGCACCAGGAGGCTTCGGTCCATTCGGACCAGAACCTCCCGTCACAAAAACAGTTTTTTCCTCCTTGCAGTAGGACTTATGAACACTTCATAATCACCTCATAACCTGCCCCAGTCACTTTACCATCATTAAAATTGCACTACTGAAGCTGCACTGTTGTTGCTCTGTATATTGGATACTGTGTATTGTTGTACACACCTTGTACATTTTATATTCATATATTTTTATTCTTTAATTGTATCATTATAATTTTATTCTTTATTTTTATCATTATATTCCTATGTTACATATTTGCACCTTTACGCCACAGCAAATTCCTAGTCAGTGAACACTGTTCACTAACAATGGCAATAAAACTAATTCTAGAGACCATAGTCTACTTTTACACCGCCTTGAATCATGGGTGGGACTGTCCGGCCATGCCTTAAACTGGTTCAAATCGTACATCACAGACAGAACTTTTTTAGTCAGCATCGGAGATCATGTGTCCAGCAAATACGATGTGCCCTTTGGTGTTGCTCAGGGAAGCTGCCTGGGCCCTCTCCTCTTCTCCCTATACATGCTACCCCTGGGCAGTGTCATCAGGGAGCACAACATTGATTTCCACAGTTATGCGGACGACACCCAATTATATATCGCCATCGAGCCAAACCATTCCACCACCATCTCTGCTATATCCACCTGCCTCTGCGCCATCACCAAGTGGATGAACAGTAACTTCTTAAAGCTAAACGAGGAAAAAACAGAAGTTTTACTGATCGGCCCCCCGGATAAACGCCAAGCACTTCACCATTGCCTTGGTGACTTAAAAGTGCACACTAAAGACACTGTTACCAGCCTTGGCGTGATCTTTGACCCCGACCTGAGCTTCCGTCCCCATATTAACAACATTATCAGATCTGCCTATTTCCATCTTAGAAACATTGCCAAGGTGCGTGTATATGTCTCCATTCAAGATGCTGAAAAACTTTTGCACGCCTTTGTGACCAGCAGAATCGATTACTGTAATGCACTCTTCACTGGTCTCCCAAAAAAAATACTTGATAAGCTACAACTCTTACAGAATAGTGCGGCACGATTGCTTACAAAGACCAGGAAGAGAGAGCATATTACCCCTGTCCTGGCAGCCTTACATTGGCTGCCTATACCTTACAGAATCGATTTTAAAGTTCTTTTAACAGTGTTCAAGGCCCTAAACGGTCTCGCCCCTCCATACATCTCTGACATACTGTCCTTTTACACCCCTACCCGTTCCCTCAGGTCAGCTGACTCCAAACTCCTGAAAATTCCACCTCCCCCACCAAAAAAGATTGGTGAAGCCGCATTTGAGTTTTACGCACCCAAAAAATGGAATTCCCTCCCCTTGCATATTAGAACAGCCCCCTCTGTGGACACTTTTAAGAAACAGCTCAAAACACATCTTTTTACACTTGCATTCCCTTAGCTGCCGTCATTCGTCTATCAACACCCTTTTTTTCTGTTCCCCGTTGTTTTTTAGTCAATTTGTGTGAAATTTGTTTAATCTCTGTATTGGTTTTTAAATATTTATTTTAATAAGTTTGATTTTAATTTTCATTACCTTTTTTTTTTTTTAACCTTATTTCTTGTGTCACTGTGCTCTATTCTTTGTTGCTTTTAATTTGTTTTTTTTTTAATTCTTTTATTGTTAGAGCACTTTGAGCTGCATTCTATGTATGAAAATGTGCTTTATAAATAAAATTATTATTATTATTAATTCTGATTGTTGTCCCCTTTCCTGTCCTTTCAGCCCCCAGCTGGTCGAGGCGGATGGTTCTGGTTCTGATTGAGGTTTCTTCCTGTAAAGGAAGTCGCCTCGTGCACACTCAGGACGGGCATCAGATAAAGGAGAAGTTTTGGTGCAATCTGTTGGTTTCCTTAGCTCAGCTATTTATTTTTTTTAATGGTTTTGTATTAATTGGATTCATTTCGATTTTCATTAAATTGATTATGATTGTTTAAAATTATTTGGAATGTAATTGGCTTGAATGGGACTATCTTTAACTGCCTTGAGATGACTTTTTGTGATTTGGCGCTTTATAAATAAAACTGAATTCCACTCCATTAAAAGAAAAAAAAATCTAATGGTGGTGGTGGGGGTGTAATCAATCAGCTGGGAAAACTTGCCAACATATTAGAACGTGCAAAATATCTATTATTGAGAAGTAACAGGAAAAAAACACAAACGATACAGAGATGGATATATAACCCTAACCCATTTATACATGATCCCCTTAATCCACTGCTGCTCTTAACTTGATTTTCTTTAACAAATGTCTAAATGATCACTGATCTTGATCTTCCAACAGTTTCTTCAGACAATATTTCTTCCTCAAAGATGATGGTGGGAATTTTTTTATCCATATACATAAGGAAACTTCATCTACCCACTGAAATTTTTTGTATTCTTCTAAGCAAAGCTCCTTCAAGTTGGATGGGTTCTGCTGTTGTACAACAATCTTTAAATTATGCCCCAGATTCTCAATTGAATTAAGGTCTTCTGGTCTGGGCTTTGACTTGGTCATTCAAACACATTCAAATGTCTCCCATAAGCAATTTAGTGCATCTTTAAATTGTTTTTGCTTCTGCTTAGGGTCACTGCCCTGCTGGAAAGTGAACCTCTGAATCCCGCTTTAAGTCTACAGTATTGTACCTGGTCATTGAGCCAGTTCTGTCCATAGAGAGTGCCCAGGTCATCCATGGTCAAAACATGCCGCTTATAGTTGACTCTGAATGTTTTCGCCACAGCTGATCCTGATGAACGCTGGAAGGATTGAATGAGATGTTGGACCATTGCTTTCCTAAGAGAAAACACCCAAAAAAACAACAACATATCAGTAACTATTTAAAATCACTGTTTAAGGTTCATTTTCCTTTTTTTAACAGCTGGGGTTGGATAGTCTGCTCTTTTTAACCAACACCATACTGATCCCCATCATTTGATATGGAGTGCCTGCTGGAACAGAGATTCAGTCCTATACTGTATACTGCCATATACATTTTCCAACAGCACACAGTGACCAAGAACACACCACAAGAACATGAATGAATATGCTTGACATCCCAACATAACAGCAATGCAGTTACAAAACAGCTGACATATGGAAAACCACAAGGTGAGAAGTCCCTTGTGCACAACCAGGGGAAATATGTGCACGATGCAGCCCATACTCAGCGCCCCCATATCATCCATCGGTTATTCCATATTTCTTGTATTATCACACATGCTGATTATCTTTTGAAAGCAACGCCAATGAAAAAGTCATTCAGAATGTGTGTGTGTGTGTGTGTGGGGGGGGGGGGGGGGGGGTGTGTGTCGTTGTCGGACACATAGTATCAAGTGGTATCTGTTGGTTTTCTTAGTTTTTTTGTTTGTTTTTTTTAAACTAGTTTTGTATGAATTGCGATAATTTGGAATTTAATTAATTGGAATCGATTGGATTATGATTGGATTACAATGAATAGGATTGTAAATGGCTTTAACGAGACTATCTTTGATGGGCCTTGAGACGACCTTTGTTAGGATTTTGTGCTTTATAGATTAAATTAAATTAAACCTCTTTTCGCTATAAAGCTAGATTTGACTGATTCTGAGTCCGAGATAACTGGGTCAACTAGTTGTTCAACCAAGTGTTTAAACTTCTAAAGTCTACTAAAAATAGTAGTGTTCCATGGAGATGTCATTACTGCCTCACAAACTACTCAACTGGAAGACATTAGAAGGGGTTGTTGTATATTCTACTAATCAACGTATCTTATTGTGCTATCAAGAGCAAAAAAATGTATTTTGGCAGCAACCTATAAGTTGATAAATGACTGTAAACACACTATATAAATAACACAATGGGCTCTTTGAAAACCAAACTTGTGCCCATTATCTCCTTAAATAAAAATGAAATGGGAAACACAAAATGTACCAAATGGCAAGAGATGGCAGAGAGGGTGGTTTTAAAAGGTTTTTAAAATAATATTTAAAAGTCTTCTCCTCAGATCCTATTGTGTCTCCCATAAACAACATAAATGAGAAATTACTGTCTGTCGGTGGTGTGGTGGTTAGCACCATCGCCAAACAGCAAGAGGGTTCCTGGTTCAAATCCCGACTGGGGCCTAGGAGTGTGTTTGGTTTGTCCAAGTTTAGAAAATGAATGGGTGGAATGCAAGTAAAGTGCTCAAAAGGATACTGGAATCTTTTCAAAAACAATTATCTAGAGTGGAATTGGATGTTTCTTACACAACCTACAGTATTCAGCTGTGCATAATGCCAAAGCAACTGGCTGATATTTAGAACATTCATTTTAATACTTTGAACCTGAAATTCAGTATTTACCTTAAACATTTATGCAAAAAAAAATTTTACATAAAGAAATACAATGTTTTGAATTTCAATCCTTAACATTGTTTCTATGATGGATTATTTAACTATTTAACATACATTTTCTGAAGTGTTAATTTATTTAGCACAATTTTCATTTCAGTTTAAAATCAACATTAAGTCACAGTATGAAGGCATAGCTTTTGGTAGTTTCTTCATTCAGTTATAAAGGAACACAGCAGTTGTATTAACCTAGTTGCTATGCAAGAACTGCAATGCTCTATTAAAATAAAGAGCTACTTTTCGACAGAAATCTGTCTTATCTTATCTATACATGATAATCTTATGAGGCTTGATCAATGTAGAGCAATCCAGGAGGTCCTCCCAGCCAGCAGCAATAACTCAGATTGGGTAAAAATATTGTGGTGGGGCAGAGGTGCAGTGGGCACCAACATCTGTCTGGTAAGGCTTCATCTTAAAAGGCGTTGTCATCCTGTTTCTCTTCATTGTACCTCTTTTGAATCAGGATGACAGTTGCATCAAAGACCCACTATGTGGTTATGGAAATGGAAAAGAGGACCTCCTTCTCTTTGGTTGAGTGTATTGACGTACACTAGTAGGATCTCTTCTCCAGAACTATCAGCACTATGGCCCTGCCCAAAGCCTGGATCAACACATTATGGAGGGGGAGGGAGAGATTGGTGGTGGTGTGCACTTTGTCCCATGGCATATTGTCAGCTGAGGCAGTCAGAACAGTTGGGGTTGAGAGAACAGGAAAGGTCACCATGCGACAGATACTATACTATGACAGATCCTATGCCAGAGGTCACCAACTGGCGGACCGCGATCCAGGTCCGGACCGCAAAGCCGTCCCATACGGACCCGGACCTAACCGGCCAAAAACAGATAAAACCTGACGGAGCGCTTCCATTTTAATCGACGCAGCTTTTGTAGTCTTTACGGTAGCAGTTTAGCTGCTGTGATAAAACCTGATGGAGCGCTTCTATTTTAACCAGTTTAGCTGGTGTGGAAATGCACAGACCAATCCCACGTGATACTACTCAGCCAATCAAGTCTGTGCATTACAGGCGGTAAACATTGCGAACCTACAGTGCAGCCAGAAAAGAGTTTGAGTCAAGTTACACATGAAAAGACGATAGATAGCATACAGTTAGAGAAAACAAAGGGAGATATACAGACGACTGACTTGAAGAAAGTTGAGAAACAGGAGTGAGACGGACAAAGGGAGAGAAACAGGAATGAGACGGAGAAAGGGAGAGAAAATTAAGTAACAAATGGCGCTCTCCCAAAAAAGAAAAGTGGACTGCAAAAATAGAGCATTTAATCCGGAATTGACAGACTCGTTTCTGTTCATACTTCCCACTGGGAGCATTAAAGCAGTGTGTCTCATATGTTCAGAGACTGTGGCACTTATAAAAAGTGCCAATGTGAAACGCCATTATGAGACAAAACATAAAGGTTTTGAACAAACATACCCACTGAAATCTGAAGTGAGATCACAGAAAATAAGTGGTCTCAGAGCCCAATACGACCAGTCCAGAAAGCGTTCTGTGAAGACCTGTTAGGTGTCACTCCCCTTCAGACCAGTACAAGAGGAGAAGACATCTATCTGGCCATAAAGGAGATGTTAACAAAGAGAGGAATAGAGCCAAAACAAGTGGTTTCAATAACCACAGATGGAGCCCCTGCTATGATCGAGAACATTATACTTATCTGCAGTCATACATACATGTTCAGTTCTATGTTACGTGACAATAAATATTGTCAAAAAGTTTTTGAATTGTACTGAATTCATTTGATTTAACCGTCAGGTACTGATTACATGCAGATGTTGATACAACTACTTGGCTACTTAAATATATATCACACTAAACTTAAATATATATCACACTAAAATTAAATATATATCACACTAAATAGTTAGACATTATGATCTTCCGGACCTTTGCTTCAAGAAATTTTCTCTAACTGGACCTCTTTAAATTTTAGTTGAATACCCCTGTCCTATGCAATCCATTGGTTCCCTTAGCTTTGCAGCTTGTTATGAATTGACATGAATGATACATGAGGAATTTAATTAGAATAACTTGATTGAATTGGGGACAGGCTGCACGGTGGTGTGGTAGTTAGCACCATCGCCTCACAGCAAGAGGGTTCAAGGTTCAACTCCAGGCTGGGGCCTTTCTGTGTGGAGTTTGCATGTTCTCCGTGTATGTGTGGGTTCTCTCCGGCTTCCTCCCACTGTCCAAAAACATGTATGTTAGGTTAATTGGTGTCTCCAAAAATTGTCCTTAGGAGTGAGCATGTGTGGTTGTTTGTCTCATTTGTCTCTGTGTGGCCCTGTGATGGACTGGCGTCCCCCCCATGGTGTACCCCGCCTCTCGCCCAATGATATCCCACTGGGATAGGCTCAGCCCGCCCGCTACCCAGAGTTGGATTGAACTGGACTGTATCGGACTTGGAATTTACAAGCATCTTGACGTGATTTGGCACGATACTATATAGAGAAACTCAACTGAATTGAACCAAGCTCCCCAGTGTGATAGTTTATGGCTATGGGGGCAGGCTTGTGCCTAAGGCTACTCCTCTACTTTACCTGCTACCTTGGTGGCATTATTGTATGTGCATTCAAAGAAAGGAGCCTAGCTAAGGAAACCAACAGATTGCACCGAGACAT
Source organism: Odontesthes bonariensis (assembly GCF_027942865.1). Taxonomy (NCBI): domain Eukaryota; kingdom Metazoa; phylum Chordata; class Actinopteri; order Atheriniformes; family Atherinopsidae; genus Odontesthes; species Odontesthes bonariensis. The sequence continues at coordinate 35,239,122 of NC_134524.1, read as the reverse complement.
TTCTTTGATCCAATCTCCTATCATGCGTGTGCACGAGGCGACTGTGGATAGAAACGACTCCCTTTTAACAGGAAGAAACCTCTGGCAAATGTGTCTCCTTTATTTAACCAGGGAGTCCCATTGAGTTTAGAAATCTCTTTTACAAGGGAGACCTGGCCAAGGTAACAGCCATACAAAATCCAAACTATATAAAAAACATACATGATGCACAAATGAACAATAAAACAGAAAGACAGCTATTCATACATAGTGACCTTTCAAGAAAAATGATAACATTCCTCCTTAACTGCATGATTTGATACTCTAAAAGCCATTAATGGATATGAGTGCTTTCAGTTTAGGAGATTTTTGGAGAATATTCCATGAGCATGGTAGGAAAATGCTTTTTTTTTTTTTATTAAATCAAAAATCTCAAGGCCTGAGGAACATTCAAGAGCAACCACTTGGAGGTGTGCAGGTGGTTACTACTACAGCTGACAGACAAGGCTGCTGAGGTATTCTGGAATTTCCCTAGCAGAGCTTTATAGATGAACCTTTGTTGTGGCCTACAAATGGTTAATGATGTCCAGCCAACTAAATCAGAGAATGTAGTGGTGAGTGAGAGATTTTGCATTTGAAATTAAATGTAGAGAAGCATCATACACCGAGGCTCTTTTAAGTGGAAGAGGCTGCATGCTTGTACAGTATATTGTCATAAATCACAGATAGAAAGGTGGCTTTCACAATTTTTTTCTGATATTGCAGAAAGAAAGATTAATTTCTAAAATAAGTTATCCTCAGTTCCATAGCTAGATCAAAAATATATACATTAAACGAAAGCTTTTCGTCAATCCATTTTCCCAAATACTTATAGGATGACACCCTTTCAATCAACATACTATCAAAAATTCTTAGATTGTCATAGTTTTGCAAGCAAGCTTTTGATAAAATCATAAACTTTGTTTTCTGTGCATTTAAAACCAATTTTCTTTGTAATAACTGAAAGTTAGACAGTCTGAAGTTCTTCCATCGCCTGTGCTGCAGAGGGACCAGATGTATAAATGATTGTTTCATCCACATACAAATGCAATAGCTTGAATGTCTTAAGCCTTGTAAAAATAGTAAATAAACGAGAAGCCAAAATGGAACCTTGGGGGCATACCTTTAGTTATCTCAAGCCAATCTGATTTGTAGAGGTCTGCTCACACCGACACACGGATCAGTCATTTTCAAACCATTTAAGAGCCTCAGGGCCAAAGCCAACATTCCTGAGGTTGTGTAGAAGCCGTTCATGATCCACTGAATCAAACCCTTTTGAAAAATCTACATATAAAAAAGGTGGCGCAGTGTTGTTTTCTGTCCAACATCATTTGTCAGTTCTGGGACCACTTCTAAAACCAGACTGAAACGCACATAAACTGTTATCAGATAAAAACAGTTTGCACTGAAAATTGACCTGAGATTCTAGGATCTGAGCCAGGGCCGAGAGTTTGGAAATGGGACGATTTATTTAAGAACGATTTAAGAGGGGGAAGAACGTGTGCAGCTTTCTATATTGTAGGTATTGTGTTTAACTAAAGATTTCCACTGAAAATGTGTGCAATAGGCTCAGCAATAATATCTGCAGCCATTTTTAGGAGGTAAGGATCTAGGATGTCTGAGGCCCCATCCACACGTAGCCGGGTATCTGCTAAAACGAATATATTTTTCTACGTTTGGACCTGTCATCCACATGAAAACGCATAAAAACGCACCGTAAACGAATGTTTTTAAAAACTCCGGGCAAAGTGAAGATTTTTGAAAACTCCGTTTATGCAGCTGCGTGTAGACAGAGATAACCGGAGATTTGCGTTTTCGAACGTCACAATATGCGCCAAAACAACAACAAATCTGCTTAAAAGTCTAAAGTGCGACCTTTGTTTACTGAAGAAGCATGGATGTCTTGAGAACTGTGGTGGTTATTATTGTGCAGGCGCTGTTTACAGCCTTGATTTTACACGCCCAAGTCGTACTCCTCACTCCTGTCGCTGTCGGAATTATTACGTCCTCATATCGATAAACCTCATAAAAAGTGGCGTGCACACTTTATTATTTAGCTGACGAGGGCAGATTGCGCAAAACAGCAAATGCATTTGGGTTGTCAAGACAGGTGAAAACGCAGATGTTCGGTTATGTGTGGAAGGTGTTTTTTTCGAAAACGAGGTAATGTGGATACAGATTTTTTTATAAACGGAGGGGGGGAAACATTCGGTTTTAAAAATACCCGGCTACGTGTGGACAAGGCCTCAACCTGCAGATTTCTGGTGGTCAGTGTCTTCTACTTGATGACTGGGATGGGTTTAAAATCAAACACATCAGATACTGGGGCAGAAGAGCATGGGTCAGGAGTATTTCCATATGAGCTGTTAAATATAGACCCAGCACTTAAAGGCGGGGTAGGGGATCTTTTTCTGGAACATTTTTTTACATATTGCTTAAAATACTCTTCACACCCTCATTGCAACCAATTAATTAAAAGTTTTGACACAAATATGAAAAGTTTTAGTGGCCTCTAGAACGTACAATCTAGGAAAAACAGTATCCAATCATTGTGAACGGACCGTTCACAATGATTGGATTCTGATGCCGTCTATCAAACTGCAATCTGCTCCTCCCTCCCTCCCCCGTGCGCGTACCCTGCTCCGTGAACGAAGCTTGGCAGGAAGCTAAACTAGAGCCAGCTTGGCTAGCACCTAGCATTATTAAACGTATAGTTAGCATAAACTAAATACGGCAACGATCGATGCTTGCTGTCAGAACAGCGCTCGTGCACCTTCGTGCTCGTTCATGTACTCTAGAGGCGTGCCTTCGGGGGGAAAGTGAAGAAAAGGGTTGGGACTTTTCACCGGTGTATTTTCAAAATGCAGCTTCGCTGGACTCAAAATCCAGGATCTCCTACCCTACCTTTAAATGCATTTTAAGTTCTCTGTGACAAACTTTAAATTAAAAAAAAAAAATTTACATTTTTTTTTTTTACTTTCTAATCATTAAGGTAAATTTGTTATCTAAGGTTTTAAATGTAGTCTAATCAACAGTGGAGTTTGAGAATCTATCTTGTGCCTATAACATAACCATGAATTTCTTAAAATGAACATGCTTACTAGAAATTAACAGGAAAAGTGAGTGAAAATAATACCCGTCACAAGAAAACATTGCAATGAATAGGTTATTCTTCATTGTATTTTCTTGTTTGTTTTTTGGTTGTTGGCACATTTGGTGGCGAATTATCATCATTTGCTTTATGTTTAACTTGCAGTCATTTCACAAATTTGTCCATTGTTAGCTAGCAATGAAAAAAGTCAATTTCAGTTATCCTAGCCTTGCCACCCGGTGTAACCACAGCACCATCCTCTCACTTTGGAAACCATTGGTATAAGTCATGCAGAAAGGCCTGTACTTCAAAATTTTTTAATTGCCTTTTAAAGAATAAAATATGGTTTTCCTTGGGTTTTTGTATTTCGAACACAATAAATTGCACAGTGATCACGTCGTCATTAAAAAAAATATGCCAATTTAGGACTAATTATTTATAATTATTATTAAGGTAGATTTACTTTCCGACTTAAGATTTCAGAATAATTTAAATCATGTACAATATCTGATATGGATTTGAAGGCATTTGAGGCTCGTGAGCTCTGATCTGGCATACATGGCAACCCCTCCTCCTTTATCTACCCCATCAATAAAAATGCAATTATTGGTTATAGAGTTCATCAGCCATGTTTATGATAGAACCATTATTTTGGCAAATTCTGATATCCATTTTGGGGACAAGACTTCTCACATTTACATGTATAAAACCAAGGCCTGTACTACTTTTAATATCTGATGGAGTTGAGAAACAATGCATTGAGGTTGGATCTGAGCGCTTCAGGGAGAAACTGTCTAGCTATATAGTTACTCTCAGGGTTTCTGCAGGGTTTAGTCAGTCAAATTTAAGACAATTTAAGACCTTTTTATGACTATGATAATTTAAATTTATGACCTACACGAATTACGAGAAATAACTTTAGTCGATTCCTTTAAAAAAAAATCTTTTTTTATTCACTTAAAGGACAAGACCGGTTTTTTTACATTGGGCCCTTGATTTCACATTATAACATGATGTTCTACTCACCCCTGCTTGTTGTTGGTAATTTGGAGCTGTTCCGAAGATATTCGAGAGGCGTCTGGCTGCTCTCTTGAGATATTCGGCCATGAAACGGTTTCCTATGGGCAACGTTATACAGGCACAAACTATGCTGTTTATAATTTATTAATTACTGTACACTAGCACTGATAACGTGGAGGTGCGTCGCTTACTTAAAAAAAATCCGGGTTACTGTAATTTTGAATTTTAGCCGAATGAATAAATAGGCAGCAGGTCTGTGGGCTGTCTGTGGTAGTAGCACGACGATAACGTCAGTAACACCCACTTTACGACAAAAACGGTCTTGTCCTTTAACTGTAAACAACTGTACCATGTACAGCTGTAATAACTGTTACAACTGTAAACTGTAACACTGTAAATGAACAACTACTGTCTACATGCGTCTCAGTTCGTCCCCTTTAACGGTGATCTCCTCCTCAACGTTTTTCAGCTCAGCCAATTTTTCCTTGCTTGCCCGCCTGAGGGCATTTGATTTTGAAAGGAGCTGGGCCATCTTTGACCCCGATTTGCCCTCTGCTTCCTCTGCCATCAAGTTACATCTTAGACAGATACGCGCAGGCACTACCAACATACACGCCGCAATAAACGCAGACTAGCTCTACACTATTCCGATTACAATCATAATCCGAACAAATTAATCCATTTTCATGTATAGATAACAATTCTTGTTTGGATCAAAACGCTATTCTTATTCTAATCAGGTCAGTCCGTGTATTTCTGAAGCTAGGCTACGTCTCGAACTCAGGAGGAATTAGAGCACCATCATCACCTGTTTCTTTACGATCTAAAACGCAGATCACTATGGTAGGTGAACAAGATCACGCTTGGAGAAATTTCACAAAGATGGGAAGTGCCAACATCGAACGTTTCATATTCAGTCTGTGAAAGGCAGAATATGAAACGCTTGGTGTTGGCTCTTCAACGCAAGCGAACACATAGCCTACAACTACAACTAGCATACAGTACCTAGCTAAGTGCCGTAAACACAAACGACTCTTCTCGCGCATCACGAGACTTCAGAAGCGGGTCGCTCCTGCAGAAGTTACATATGGGATTCTCAGCATACAGACCCGTTGGGAGCGAGACAGGCTTCATTCACTTACCATTGACTTGTTTAACCTTTGATAAACTCCTGAAGGCTATAATTTTAGGTGAAAATGCTACCTAGTGCCCCTTTAAACGCACCGTCTTCTAGCCATAACACGTTAAATGTGCACTTTCCCCATTGTGATACGCCGATAGGTTCACTAATCCACTAAGACAGTAAAAGCTAAGACACAATACGAGCTAGGCTAAGTAGACCTTGCGACCATAGACCTGCTACATGCTACATGAACAGAACACCGGCAGTGAAGCTCTGAAGTTTGCGCGGGTTTCTATGGAAGTGCTACACTGGCGCATGGATCTTGAAGTTCACGCGATACCACCCAGATTCCTCAGGCAGAACTACAACAGGCAAAACGAATGAATTCCGCCACCAGCGTATGGGCTCGAGGTGGAGAGGCGATGGTAGAACTAATGAATGAACGAGCATATAAATTTAAGACGTGGAAAAATGTAATTTATGACCTTGTATGGAAAATCTGGATGTTTTTATGACTTTTTATGGCCTAAAATTCTTATTAAATTTATGACGTTTTATGACTCCACGGAAACCCTGTACTCTAGATGGTTTTTCCTTAGCTTCTAGTTCTACAGTGAGGAACCTTGGAGTTATTTCTGACCAGGATCTGTCCTCTGACTCACATATAAAACAGGTTTCTGGGACTGCCTTCTTTCATCTTCGTAATATTGTTAAAATCAGGAACATCTTGTCTCAGAGTGATGCAGAAAAACTAGTCCATGCATTTGTTACTTCAAGATTGGACTGCTGTAATTCTTTATTATTGGGCTGTCCCACATATTCTCTGAAAAGCCTTCAGCTGATCCAAAATGCTGCAGCCTGAGTTCTGATGAGAACTAACAGCAGAGATCATATTTCTCCAGTTTTCATTGGCTCCCTGTAAAAGGGAGTTTTTTCTTTCCACATTTGCCTTGTGCACGTTCAAGATGGAAGGTTGGATCCAAGAGAAGTTTCAGTGCAATCGTTTCCTTAGTTAGGCTACTTTCTGTTTAATTGGCTCTGTCTGAATTGGACTAATTTACATTTTAATGAATTGGACTCCCATTGGCTTTAACTGGACTGTTTCATTGAAGTGCTGTGAGATGGCGTTTGTTGTGATGTGGTGCTATACAAATAAAACTTAATTGAAATATCATATTCCACACTTAACTGATGTCTATATACACACAGAGGCACGCACAGATGAAGTGACCAAACCATCTCTTACCTTTGCGGCTGGGAAAAGCTCTCTTTGAAGATGTCCTGAAGTTTCTCTCCAATGTCATCGACATGGACAGGGATCAAACTGCCATACTGCTGTAGAGACTCTTCGAGAATACCTACAAACAGAAGATAACCAAAAAAATTGTCATCTTAACAGCATGCACACTAGTTTTCAGTCAAGATTAACTCTTTAGTTTCTCTTTTTTTTCCTGCGATACATGCATCCAGCTAAAAAAGAATAAAGGGACTCAAGTCTATCCGAAAGTCTCAAGATATTTTGTCTAATATGATCTTCAGTTGGAGTACAAAGTTAATGTAAAGATGTAAAAAAGGAGAACCCTAAAACTGGGTAGGTCTGCAATATGACCAAGTTGCAACCAAACTTTTTGGGAATAATCAATTTAGATATCTTGCAGATTCCAAGAATTTTCTTGGAATCCAAATTAAGCATCGATTGTCTAAGGCTTCAAGCCAATTACTTCAAATGGCAAATATGTCAAAATGTAATTTTGGTATGTCAAAGTAACAAACACACTTTACATTGAAAGAAACATTTAAAAATGTCTGCAAGTCAGAAAATACGAGAATCTGTGATCCATACCAGTTACACAACTTATGTGCTCCTCACTCAAAGACACTTCCACTGGCTTGAACTCCGTTTCCCGTCTCAGCTTTTCCTCCTGCTTGTCTGAAGAAGGGCCATTTATCTGATTAGCTACCAGTGACAATGAAATAAATTACATACGACATGAACGATATTTTGTATTGAACTCCAAATAAATTATTTGCTGAAGGTTAAATGTTACTGCTTCTGCTCAAGTGTAACTTCAGAACATTGAGGTGCAACTTGCAAGCTGATATTCACAAAGTATATCAACAATATTTTTGTGGAAATGTGATTGAAAAGTTACTGATTGGTAAACTTATTAGAAAGAGATTGCCATCATGTTGTCTTTTGTTCTCTCTTAAAATAAATGTTTTCTCCAGTAGTCCGAATTTTGAAATTCTGGAATTTCAAAATTCCAGAATTTCAATTTTCAGAATCATCTTTTGATATTTTGGGGCCATTTTTTATATCAGACAACTAGGGATGTAACGATACACTCAACTCACGATTCGATACAGTTCACGATTTTTTGTTCACGATATGATTTTCTTAATCAAAATGAGCTACAGACAAATTATGACTAAATAAAATGATCTTTTATTCGTTGGAAAAAAAAATCTTAGAGGTGCTTTCTTTACAGAAACTCTGTAAAACCGTTTGTTTCCTTTAATAAAAAGTGCAACTTACATGGTCATCTTAAACAACAACATACATGAAAAATATCTCCTTTCTTTAGAAACAATCTCACATCTTAACAAAAGAATATAAAATCTTGACCAAAAGAGGTCATTTCTTTATAGAAACACTGTTAAACACTTTTTTTTGTGTCTTATAAAAAAAAAGTGCAACTGAAGTAGAACCTCAACCACATGAGCTCTTACCTCCTGGTAGAGTTTTGGGACCACCACCTGGCTGAAGTGCTGTCGTGACTGGATACGGTATCTTGGCCCCAATGTGTTCATCAACAGCCAAAAGTCCTCATTTTCAACGACAGAAAATGGCCTCAAATCTTTTCCAATAAAATAACCAATTGCCCTGATAATTTCTTGCGCTCTTGTGTTGTTATGGGGGAGAGGAGATGCAAAGCCTTTTGTCAGGATGTTTTGCCCCCTCGGTAATTTTCGCTCAGGTGGCGTAACGTTACTTTGCTTCACACAGGTGAGGCGGCTGATATGCTGCTGCCTGTTGCTCGTGTTGCCGGTATATGATAGCAGTCTCTTGCAATATTTACATGCTGTTTTGGTTTTGCCTGTCCATTTCTCACCAGTTGTATTTGTGTATATGGGGAATCCAAAATGGTGATTTAAAACCGCTCGGCGCATCTTCTATTTCAAAGTTGTTGCCTACCGTCGCCATTTCTTCCACGTAACTTGACGTCTGAGGTCGAACAAATGAATCACCAACCAGCGACTTTTTTTTTTTTAAGATAACAACCCATTTCAAATAAAAAAAAAAAGACTCGCATTCACGATTATTTTTTTCTGTCAACCGGTGCGAATCGTCACACATTTGTACAAATTTTTAAATCATGCCACGATGCATCGTTACATCCCTACTGACTATAAATATATATATATATATATATATATATATATAAATACAACCCAGGATGACTGAGAATCTTAATCAACATGTATTTGTGAACTGCCCCGAGTCAGAACAAAAACTGGAATTGGCAGACAAAAAACAAGGTAGGAAAGTTTAGATCGGCATATCTGTACCTCTGTAAGACACTGCAAAATGCTCCTCATTGCAGTCATCCTCTTCATTGTTGTATGCTGTTAGTTGACATCTTTTTATCCTCTTTTGCTTTCCATACAGTTTGTACTTTAGCCCTCTTCGACGCCACTGGTACCCCAGAGAGCGTATCCATCGGGCCCTTTGGCGCCAGCTCTTCCAGTTCTGGGCAAGTTGAACTCCATGGGATCGCAGACGGCTCAGCCTCCTCAGGGCCCTGTACCTGCTGAGATGGGACCTGAACAATTCTCTTGCTTCAGCCTGGGAGAAAATATTCTCTACAGTTGCTTCACCAACTTTATCAGCCTTGTGTTGTTGTCCATGATGTTGGTGCTGATGTGAATAATGGTGCTGGGTGGACTGGGAAGGAACATCAATGATCTCCCACTCCACCTTCTGCTGGTCTCCGTCCTCTTCCACCTCATCATCCTCTTCCTCCTCGCCATTGTTTTCCCAAGCCTTGCCGTCATATTCACCCAGATTCTCTGAATACAGATTGTTTACTTCTTCCTCATCACCTATCGTCTCAATCTCACCTGTCCCATCCTCCTCATCTACATACTCGTGTGTCCACAATTTTTCCTTTTGCCCAAGCCTGAGGTGCATAGGGCTGGACACACTGTGGCCCGACACTGGGTCTATGAGGTGGTCTCCAGGAATCCCACCTAAACACAAACATGGTCAACAATTATAACTGTTGTATTCAACCATGGACAATGATGACCCCATAGCATTCAAATTTTCAGGTCACAAACAAAATCTCCTTAAGCCCATTTCATTTGACATTATGAGTTTATATAGAAAATGAAGTGTTTTGAGATAAGACAACAGAGATTCAAAGAGAATGTGAGAACAAGTCATAGAAAATTAATAATAAGATTAATTTTCGTTCAAATAATAACATTGTAGACTCTGAATCCTTCCAACGCATTGTAGAAAAAATACCGACCAAAAGCGGTGTCAAGCTACCGCAGAGAAAGTAATTTGCAGGATACCTTAAGAGAGAATATGACAATTGTTATTGTGTTTATTATTAGGCTATTATTTAAATTCTATACAATGGAATATGCAGAAAGAATAAAATTAGGCTGAAAGGTTTATTGCTTTATAGCGTACTCAGGTTGTGCATCATGTTTTTGAAAAGTAACTAAGTAAAGTAACTAATTACTTTTGAAAATAAGTAATCAGTAAAGTATCTGGATAACTTACTTGGAGAAGTAATCAGTAACTAATTACTATTTCCAAGTAACTTGACCAACACTGTTCCCTTTACATTTTACTTGGCAATATGTTTTGTTTTTCTCAGAATACCTGTGGCCTCAAAAACCAACTGCTGTTGCAGTGTGTAATAATAGACTGGTGCCAATTGTTTGCTGGGAAAACAAGACAACACCCATCTGCTATTTTTATGAAGATACAATGTGGTCCTCTACAGAAACTCAAAGACCCACATAATCATTTCACTTTAAACGGGTCCAAGAACATGTCTGTGCCACCCTGTGGCGTATTCTGTAAGGGGAAAACCAAACCTGTTCTTCGCTAGAATCAACTTAGCACTAGCCCCAAACCAGTACTGGAACCACTTTGGTCAGAAAGGGTTAAGACAGCAATTCAAGACATCATTCCAATCAAAGTGAATGAGAAGCAAGATCATAGACAGATCTGTATGGGGCCATTTAGAACCCTCCAATTGTTGTTTTTGGCCTTGTTTTTGAAAGCATCATCACTTTACTTTCTCTTGTACAGTACTGAATGCCAACACCTTTACTGCTCAACAGTTCACTTGGCGTGTCATGATTTATTGAACATAAACTGAGGTGTACTTTTTTTCCATGTCTGTACTTGGTCCTGAAAACTAGGCTGAGCACGCAAATATTTGTAAAGAATTGCCTAAATAAATCAAGAGAAGGTCATTTATGACCCGACTCATCACCTCCAACATAACTCTGACTCATTATCCAATGTCCAAATTTGTACAGGTTCAACTCTTCTCCTTGTGTCTTAGTTAAAATGCTGTCACCTTGGCTCCTCTCTGGTGGGAGAACTAATTGAAAGATCCTCGATTTGAATAATTTTAAACAACCATCAAATACATGAGACGAATGACACAAAAGCATAATCCAAACATTGGGCCTCATGCAACAACCATTCATACGCACAGATTTGTTCTTAAGTCGTGCGTACGACTGATTTAAGAGAATTTGCGCATTAACCAATTTTTTCGTATTTTACGTTTTCTTCCAGGTACGAACAGAATTTACAGTGATCTAGACCTGTCGTAGGAGTTTCCTAAAATAGTCCGCTGTTATTTCGAATCAAGTTTGCTTGACTAATGGATTGTATATTTAATCACTTTGAAGCAAACATAAATAAATATATACATTATACCGCATAATTATGCTGATTATTCTGTTCAACTTAAATTATGCACTAATTGAATGTTAAGTTGACTCTGTATATAACAAGGTCAATGGGAAGTGTTACCAGCGGCTGACTTGTTACTTTTGGATGCCTTAGCGCGTCAGGCTCTTGGAGGAGAGCGTGTGTTACGAGACCGTGTAGATATCCTTACGGAGACAGGCGAATGGCTGACATCGCGATTTAGATTCCCATGGACTGCTGCAAATATGCAGCTTGAAAGAGCCACAACTCCAGAGAGAAACACGCCGATCAAACCCACTTCCACCCAGCAATAGACTGCACACATATACGCATCAAAAAAACCCGTGCTGTTGTGGAGCGCTCTATTGGTGAGCTGAAGGCCAGGTGGGTGTGTCTTGATACAGCGGGGGGCAAACTGCTCTATAGCCCAGAGAAATATGGCATGCTGCGTTTTGCAGAATATTGCCATGGACGAGGGTCTCCTACTACCTGAACCAGCCCAGGCAGACCAGAAGGTGTGGTTCCAGAAGACCCCCCTCATGGACCACCCCATCAAAGAGCCATCATGATGAGGCAACAACTGATTGCACGGCTTTAGTTGCAGTCATCGAGCGCCTGGTCATGGCAAGAGTTTTTTTTTTTTTTTTTTTTTTAAAAGCCATTTTCATATCAAACCATTTCTTCTTTATCTCTGTGACATTATGAACTACAGGTGACATGGAATTAACAGCACTCGTAATTTCTTGGCTTTAGCAGGTCCCATAATTCCACTGCTGACACTGCTAAAAATGACAGATTTTCCTTTCTGGATCTCTGAAAGCAGAATTCAGTCTCAGAGCCCCTAAAGTTGTTCTTTTTGGGCCTTGATGCCATTCTCATGACTCAACACTCAACACTTCCTGGCACAGGAGAGAGGACGCACAGACAAATGTACCATCCTCGTGCACGTGCCCTTAAATACGCACGGGTGGCATTCATCATTTACGCAGGTGGTTTACACACTTTTTCCCCCAAGTTAAGAGCGTTTGTTGAATCTGACGTGGCGTGTTCGTACAAGACCTTCCTACGAAAAAAGTGAGAGAAATTTAGAATAGAAATACGAAAATGTTCTTGCATGAGGCACATTATTTTTTCCTAGTGCTGTATTTGATCATTTCTGTCAGGTGAGCGTTAAAGGTGTTGGTAACGATGCATATATTCACTTTGAATTCAATTGACCATGGTAGAACACCGTCTCATCCTCTGTTCAGATATCAGACACTAAGAAGACTTCCACAAAGGATTCACTGGCATATCCTCGCTTACAGGCCCTCCCACAGCCTGCTCATTCCTCACTTTTCACTTAAGAAGGTGCGTTTTAGGAATTGAGACATCTTTTAAAATGTTTTGCAGAGACTGATTTTTTTTAGCTCAAAGAAAATAGAATGGAGGATAGAGTAGGCCCTAACTAAGTCCCCACCTCCTCCAGTGTTGTCCTGCCCTACAGCAGTTAGGCCCAGGTCTCCCTGCCAGCGATTCTGGGCCAAGCTACCGCCACTGTCTCGCATGGTCCACGGACAACCCACAATCTGCGCCAGTTCGTCACCTACAAAAAGCAAACGATGCATTAGTGGTTAAACCAAACAGACTGTTAACAAGTTAAGGAATCTTCATTTTTTTCTAAGTTTGTGGAGTAACATCAGCCATAGCTTAGTTCCCCCTGGGGGGGGGGGGGGGGGTCAAGTTTTTTTTCTACAATTCTAGGTCATCATTGGCTAAATCGACAAAAACTCATCACTTCCGAGGCAGCCCGGCGTCTCTGGGGGTAGATTAGACGTGGGCGTGTCAATATGAGGGGCTGTGTCGTGATGATTGGAGTTAGTGTTTGTCCATCATGAGAGATGTTGTGGCAGCTGAATTTTTAAGCGGGGAGAAGCACGCTGGAACTTCAGTCCCAAAGCGGATACGAAAGAGACTGGTTGTCTGTGAAAGTGCTGTCGGAGTTTCACTCATTTCCCATCGTTTCCATTTCCATCCTCACACACATACACTTTTGTAAATATTACGCTGTAAATAAGAAACACATCCTTGTTGTTTAGAAGTTTTGTCAATCATATTCCTGTTGTGCATTTGTTTGTCGTGTTAGCTAGTAGTTTTGTCCCAATGGCGTAATATGGGCTTCCCCTGTTTTAAAAGTCAGCAGCCGCCACTGTCATACACATTGTGTGGCACAAGCCATTTGACATCTTAAATAAAAGAGCCTTTTAATCATTTCTATGTACATTAAAATAAAGTAAGAAAATATTGCGTTTCTTTCACAAACTACACTTAATGCAAGGCTGGAGTCTTTATAAGAGGGATCTGCATTGTAAGGGATTTTTGAGGTCGACTAATCAAGTGTATTAAAATAGACTACTCCATGATGATGTCATGACTAAACATTAAACTAACATCACCAAAGCAGTTATTTGTTCCTGTCATTTGCTGTCACACGAGTGTTTAGCTACAACAAATCCATTCTTCTTTGCTTTCCCTTTGCTCCTGAACTGTAATATTTTTGTGACAGTTAGTGAGTCTTCATCGCGCTGGTAGAACCGTGGTAAGCTAGCTTCATCCCGCATAATGTGCCTTCAACTTTGTTGTCCATGTGAGTGAAACAATGCCATGCTTTGCTGCGTCTGCTGTAGGTGCATACTGCAGCAGAAACAGCAGCAGAAATATTAGTCCGACGTCTCTGCTTAGTGTAACTTAAGTCTCCTCCTGTCCCACACAAAAATTTATTGATTCTTAAAAAAGTAGTCAACTTTGTGCACCCTTCCTACCAACTGATTAGTTGTGCAGATCCCTACTTTATATGTTATAGAAATTAGAGTTTGAGGCAGACGCTGCCCTTCCTGGCTGTAATGGAGCTGTAACGGAGCACCACTGTCCACCTGTCCTCTGGACGGCTCATTGGAGCTTTTTTAATTCTAAAACTGGTGTAGCCTTTGTTATGTAATGAACCCTTACAAAGCACACCTGTGAAGTCAAAACCATTCCAGGTCACTCCATCATAAAGCTCATTGATAGAAGGCCAAGAGTTTGCAGCGCTGTCAACAAAGCAAAGGGTGGCAACTTTGAGGAATCTCAAAACTAGTTATTTCAAACTTTTTTGCTGACTACATAATTCCATATGTGTTCATTCATAGTTGTGATGCCTTCAGGGAGAATCTACAATGTAAATAGTAAAGAAAAAACATTAAATGAGAAGGTGTGTCCAAACTTTTGACCGGTAGTGTAGGTCAACTGTATTTCATAGGTATCAGAGCAATATTTAAATGACTAAGACACCAGCATCACACTTGGACTCATATTTATAAGTCTATAATGATATTAAGCAAAGCAAGAGTATCCGATATGACCGACAAAATGTAGAAAAATAGACTGAAAATTAAAAGGTTCCGCGTGAAATAAGCCATAAGTGTCTTGTGAGTTACTATTGTGAGTTATGTAGATAACAATGGACAGGTCATGGGTGAGATCAAAGTTAAGTCAACAAGAAGCACACACTTTAATATAGTATAAATACATGACAAATTGAATGACGAGGCAAAAAAAAAGGACAGTTCTGAACCTTGAACTTAAAACCATTGCATCTCTGGCAAGCAAAGGATTTACAGGGTCTTGTGAAGAAGGAGTCCAGCTAAAAACACTGTGGCTTATGTTAACGCATCAGCAAAGGTATATCATTTCAAGTTTTATACGGAACAGAGGGAAATAAAAGGCTTAACATTAAATCATAACTCGGAACTTTTAGAGTATCAGCACTTAATGATGAACTCATTCATTGTGGGAAAAGATTAAGGCGTTTCAGACACCTGTCCATAATGAATGAGAAGACGACATCAGTGCTCTAAGTTTAGCTCTATGGTAGAAAAGACTGAAATAATGCCACTTTTGGAGACATCCATTACTTGTGGGTAAGACAAATAGATTATTGGTCTCGTATCTTGTGAAAAATAATTTTATTACGTTTTCAGCTTGTATATATCTGTTTGCCATCTTCAAGTCTGAGGGCATCTGTCCCCGAGGTCTCTCACAAAAGGGCTACAGTCCCTACAGAGGTGCACCTGTCCATTCTGAAAAACAACTTTTCTTTGCATATTGTAGAGTTTGACTTTCAAAAAATGGGAAATGCCCGACGAGCTATCCCAATCGCTTGCTGAGTGCATCCACTCCAGTCGCCTGGCAGATTGCAAGCTGCTGTAAAACACTTCAGTAATATGCACACCAGCAGGAGACAGTAAGCTATCAACTTACTGGGAAGGTTTGCAGAAGAAACTTGTGTTTAGTTTCAGTTCCAATCAACTGAGACACAGAGGATCACATCAGTTCTGTTAGAATTTGGTTATTCAGTTCCAATCAACAAACCATATGATTTTTTTCATCAAGATTTGCTTCCGAAACAGAGACTGGCAGCTTGATATTTTCAGTTTCATATTTCTCAAATAAATTCATTCATCTGTAGACAAATGGCACATTCATTATATTAATAAGTAGAAATCTTTCAATATGGCACGGCAGCATATTCACTGCTGTTTAAGTAGGAAAAGTGGTTTATGCACATATCCTGAATACAAACTGGCTAAACTTTCCGTAAAACCGTCCTCCTCGAGGCATGTTCGTACCTTTCGTAAACACTGTAATACGTTGATGAAAGTTCAACATTTCTGGGTTAACTGTCCATTAAAAATAGTTTCAAGACATCAAAAACCACAAGGCATGATCTACTACAACATTTTTCCCTTTGAAATTGCAATCTAATCACCATGTGCACCTCAGTAAGCCAGATGCGATTTACGGGCTATTCAATGTCATTTCTGTGTGCAGCAACGTGAAGAACACAGCAAAGGCGGCAATTAGTGCTTAAAAACCACAAGAATTCACTAGCCTGGAAAATTTCTTTAAAAGGCATTTTGGTAAAATGCCCCATACTAAGAACTTATTCAGGAAATAGATCATTATACTGTAGTACTATATTGTGCGCGCGGAGCTAGCAGAATGGCCGTCAGTTTCACCACTTCAGCTTTAATACACCTCACAATAAACTCAAAAATCCTTTCAACTCCAGTTACAGTTAGCTAAAGTTGTTGCACTACCCCGGCAAACAATATGCAATAAGTGAAATGACCGGAATTCTTCGATAACTTGTCATCTGTCCGTGCTAACATGTTAGCCGTTAGCCATGTTGTCCCCAGCTACCAAGGCACTATATATGCAGATAGCATGCTAGCAACTCATTTAAAAACCCGGCAAAGCCTGCATGCCTAACATCGGTACATGTAATGACTGTATGCTTACCTTTTAGTTGCAAATTTCCTAATTGAATAGTGAACGTTTATTTTTCTAAAATAGAACCAAGACCAATTCTAAGTACTGTGAACCCTCATTCAATTAAATCAGGTGTGGAACAGCCAGATGTCGCCCTTCTTGTTTGTGGTTTATTGATGGTTGGCAAATGGTGTTGCAAAACTGCCCCCTACTGGACTGGAGTGTAGAACAGCCTATTAACTGGTCATATACTGTATTATTCACCACGGACCTGTCCAGGGTGTACCCCGCCTCTCGCCCAATCATGCCATTACTTTGACTTTAAACTTGTTAATATATTCATATCAATTAAACCCCCAGACTGACACCCCTTTCCGTTGGTTCGGTCCAGCACGTTCCACAGGTCAAAGGCTGGTTTGACAGTAAGTTTGTCAGTGGGCCCAGTTTCATGAAGATTAACTGTAATCACTGACTAAAAACAAGAGCATATAAAAATGGAGTGTGTGTGACATGAACATTTTTGGTCAATCCAGGTCTCGCTTTGTTTTGTTGTATTTGGGTATTCAAGTTTAAGAGCAGCTGTATAAGTACAAGCAAGATTCCTCTAGACAATATGGATCACATTGAAAAATGTTTTAAATAGTAATAACAAATAAAATAACACATAGATAATTATGATTTCAAATTTCTAAATTATTTCAACATGAGTTCAAATTCCCAATATCAGAATAATATTGAAGTGATGTGTTGTTTCCACATTCCAGTTTCATTTCAGAGTACATATCCTCAGAGTCAATCAAAGAATCTCACCTCAGTCTGATGATAAATTGTAAAATGAAACTTAAATGTATAGGCTCTCCTACCAGAGAGTTTACCAGTTCCTCAGTGAGAACATTAAAGAAAAAAATCTGATGTTGTATTTCAAAATTAAAGCCCCAATAAACTGTTAATCTGACCTATTTTTTCCATTTTTAGATTCCTATAAAAAAGAAACTCCCTGTTCCCACGGATCAATTTGTCTACATATTGAAAGCAGACCTCCTCAAAAAGACTCTCAAAAAGTGTCACCCCAATCTGTTGTTATTTTTTAAAATGAAAGTCCCATGAAATCCCCAATATATCCTGTATCTTCACCATTTTCAACTTCATATTAAAAAGAAACTGTTTCCTGTCGTGGGACAATATTTTCTCTAAGTGAGATGGCCGCACCTGCAGCCAAAAACTATAAAGTCGCTGTACTGAATCATCTAAGTTCAAAAGTACTCAAAAATAGTATTGGTGTTAGATGAAGAATCAGGAGACAAAGACGAGGCAAAAATGATCTTCTGGAGACAGCAAGGTGCCAAGCATGCAGATGAGACAGCCCACTATCTTCGCATGGCCATAACAAATGTCTCAATAGCTTATCTTTCTAGGCCATCCTTGAGAGCACACACCCAGGATTTCCAAAAGTACCTAAGAATGTCTATTTAAGGTTGCATCAGTGAGCATACATGAGCATGCATGATTATTCTGAACAGATGTCTAACAAGGGTGCACACAGTGTGCAGACATGAGGATCCATTCCACCCCAGCCAACAGCCTGTTTGACCTGTCCTCTGGACTGCGCTACAAGTCACAAAAATCCCGGACAAACAGACTCAGGGATAGCTTCTTTCCCAGAGCTATAACCACAGTTAACCACCACGGTCACTCACAAATGCACATGTGAAATAACATTACTACTGTCTATTTATTACTGCCACTGTTTTTGGTTACAAGGGTCACAATGTTTTAATTGTGTCTTTCAAACAAATATGTAGCCTAAATTATTGTCATTGCTTCTTAACTCTTATTGTTAAAATTTTTGTACATTTGTATTTTTTATTTTCTTATTCTTATTTTACTTCATTTTCTTTTTCTTTTCTTTCTTTTTTGGTGATGATTTGTATTTTCTGAAGATTTGTATCTTTTTTTTAAATATATTTTGTATTTTCTATATTTTTATATATAATGACAATAAAGGCTAATCTATTATATTCAATTCTACTCTATTATATGAGCATGCGTGATCATTCTGGACACCAACTGTTACAGAGGATGCGCATAAACAGAGATTCTCTATTCTCTAGAGATTATTCTCAATATTCCACAGAGCAATTTCACTTTAGCAGACCTCCTATTGTCTAATATTACATACTTCTCCATTTTCAGATTTATATTAATAGAAATCTCCTGGTTTCCACAGACCATTTTCACTGTAGATTTAAACAGACCTCCTCAAACAGACCCTCAAAAAGTCTCACCCCAATCTGGTGTTGTATTTCAAAATTGAAGCCCATAAAAACTGTATAATTTACACACATCTTCTCCATTTTCCCATTCATATTAAAAAGAAACTCCTTGTTTCAAAAGATGAATTGGAATTGAATGTCACATAGCAGCTGGATCATGGCAATGACTATCCAAGCTTTCATGAGTTTGCTTTATTCATCTCTAAAGAGGCACCCATAGCATGCAATCCAGCGTCATCCTTACATGTTTTGAGGTACTCTGCAGAGATACCAGCAAGAGAGAACGTTTGCCATAAACGTGGAGGCCCCAGTTCCATCGAGCTCCACAGGTAAACCAGACCTTGATGAAATCAAGTTGAGAGATACTGAATAACCAAAGAAATGGAGCACACCATTACAAAACTCAAACCCAGACAAGTGTATTTGCTGTGGAGAAAACCATTCTATACATAAATGCAAAAGGCTAATGAAAATGGCTGTAAAGGAAAAAAAAATATGTACATGAAAATAAGCTGTGTTATGCATGCCTGAAAAAAGGTCTCAATTCCACTCCTGATACTGAAACCCTAGCGTATGCCCTACTGGACACACAAAGCAGCCACACATTTGTTGATCAGGAGGTGTGTGAAAAGCTCCTAGCAGCAATGGAACCAGTAAAACTCCAGCTCTCCACTATGATGGGGAAAGACTCAGTTGTGAAGAGTCAAAGAGTATGTGATCTCAAAGTTAGAAGGTTCTCCTCAAACATTTCCATCAACATATCTCCAGTCTACAAAAGAGACTTCATTCCTCTTGTCAAACAGCCAACATATGGAATCACCGTGCCAACATAGCCAAAAAGATGCCCCCACTAATGGACTGTGGTGACAGATTATTGATAGGTTATGACTGTTCCAGAGCTCTAATTCCAAGAAAGGTCATCACTGGGGGTGACTATGAGCCTTACCTTACTGAAACTGACCTCATTTGGAACATTGTGGGAAGCGCACCACAGCATATGAACGTTAAAGATGTGACTGTTCTTTGTCATCAGGTATCACATAGTCTAATATTTTGTTGGACCGCCTTTAGCTCTGATTATGACGCACATTCGCTGTGGCATCATTTCGATAAGCTTCGGAAATGTCACAACATTTATTTGTGTCCAGAGTTGCATTAATTTTTCACCAAGATCTTGTAGTGATGATGGGAGAGTCGGACAGCTGCGCAAAGTCTTCTTCAGCACATCCCAAAGATTCTCATTGGGGTTAAGGTCTGGACTCTGTGGTGGCCAATCCATGTGTGGATTGATGTCTCTTGCTCCCTGAGCCACTCTTTCACAATTTGAGGTGAATCCGGGAATTGCCATGTTGGAATATGCCTGTACAGAGCCCGGCAAGTGCCGCACGGATGATTAAAACTCTTGGTTTTGCAATAATGATCTGTGCACACAGATTGCAAAAGTATGTCTCAAGAAGATATTGCTTCCTGCAGATCTTAAAAAGAGGAATCCAACAAAACAAGCATGGTCACCTTCAGATGCCTCTTCCTTTCAAAGCATTTCTCACTTCCCAGGCAAGAAGAAACTGGCATTGGTCCGACTGAAGCCCCTTAAAAGGAAGCTGGACAGAGATCCCAAGTTCAAAACAACAATGTGAGGTTTATAGAAGGTGTTTTCAAGGATGGTAATGCAGAGAAAGTAAACACCCAACCAGAGCTTGCTGAAAGTCTAGTATATCTGACTTTACATATTATTCTATAATTATTATAAATATTATTAGAAGGAATGTTAAATTCCTATCTTGCTTTAGTTAACTGGTCCCTTTAATTGCATGACACTTACCAGCCTGTCACTCAAACGCAGCAGCCTATATAAGCAGGTTGTGGCTGCAAATGGTATGTGTGCTCTCAGCTCTATTCAATTCAATTAATTTTTATTTATATAGCGCCAAATATAACAAATGTCATCTCAAGGCACTTAGATAATAAAGTCCAATGGGGGGGGGGGGGGGCACTGTAACACCATTCAAAGGATACTTGTTGGAACAGGGAAACACGAGTTAATGACCACAATAATATCACATATACATAAAGAGAGTAAAGTGAGGAAAGGTGTGACAGATGAGGCCCCCCAGCAGTCTGGGCCTATAGCAGCTTAACTATGGGATGTTTCAGGATCACCTGAGCCATCCCTAACTATAAGCTTTATTAAAAAGGAAAGTTTTAAGCCTGGTCTTAAAGGTAGAGAGGGTGTCTGATAGTGTGTCTCATAGATAATTGGCATGCTTTCTGGAGAAAACCTGGTCTGACGAGGAGAGACGGCATCCATCCCACTTTGGAAGGAGCAGCTCTCATTTCTAGAAATATGGATGAATTTATTTGCCACCCTAAAACATGACAACCCAGGGCTCAGACCAGGATGCAGAGTTGTAGTCTTACACACTTCTCTGCAGCTTCCCACCTGCTGCTACCCCCCCCAATCAATTAACACAAAAGGAGCAAATCCTCTTGTGCAAAAAGAAATTATTAAAACAAAAACTTTAACTGAACAAAAACATCAAAGTATTAAATGTGGTTTGCTGAATATCAGATCTCTCCTTTCGAAGTCTCTGTTAGTGAATGAGTTGATTTGTGATCATCATATTGATATATTTTGTCTTACAGAAACCTGGCTGCAGCAGGAGGATCATGTTAGCATCATGTTAGCATCATGTTAGCATTAATGAAGCAACTCCCTCTGACTGTTTAAATGTTCACGTTCCTGGAACCACAGGCAGAGGAGGAGGAGTGGCAGCTATTTTCAGATCAGGGTTACTAATCAGTCCCAGACCCAAGATTAGTTTGAGCTCTTTTGAATCTCTGATTCTCAGTTTTTTCCACGCAAAGTGGAAATCCCAGAAACCTCTTGTGTTTGTTGTTGTGTATCGTCCACCTGGCCCTTATTCTGAGTTTCTGTCTGAATTCTCAGAGTTTTTATCCCAGTTAGTGCTGAGTACAGATAAAGTCATTGTAGTGGGTGACTTTAATATTCATGTAGATGTTGAAAATGACAGCCTGAATATGAACTTTAATTCTATATTGGACTCTACTGGATTTTCTCAGAGTGTTCACAGACCGACTCACTGCCTTAATCACACCCTTGATCTTGTGCTGACTTATGGCATTGAGAGTGAACAGTTAACAGTGTTCCCTCATAACTCTGTCTTATCTGACCATTTTCTGATAACCTTTGAGTTTACATTACTTGACTATACAGTTTCTGAGAAGAAATGTACATATAGAAGGTGTCTATCAGAGGATGCTGTAACCAGATTTAAAGAATTAATTCCATCATCCTTTTCTTCACTGCCATGTGCAGATATGACAGAGGACGACTACCTAAACTTTACTCCAGCAACACTTGACTCTCTTGTTGACAGCACTATAGTTTCAATGCGTACAGCACTGGACAATGTTGCCTCTCTGAAAAGGAAGGTAATCAGTCAGAAGAGGTTGGCTCCTTGGTATAATTCACAGCTGCGTGCTTTAAAGCAGACTGCAAGAAAGCTGGAGAGACAGTGGTGTTCCTCTAATTTAGAAGAGTCTCAGTTAGTCTGGAAAGATAGTTTAATAACGTATAAGAAACCCTTCGTAAAGCTAGAACTGCTTATTATTCATCATTGATAGAAGAGAATAAGAATAATCCCAGGTTTCTTTTCAGCACTGTAGCCAGTCTGACTAAGAGTCCGAGCTCTGCTGAGCCAGTTATTCCTTTAACTCTCAGCAGTGATGATTTCATGAGCTTCTTTATTAATAAAATTGTTTCTATCAGAGAGAAGATTGATGGAGTCCTTCCCACTATTATCAGTGATGTATCATCAAGTACAGCAGCTTTAGAGGTATCTTTAGAACCTGATTTGTATTTAGACGGCTTCTGTCCAGTTGATCTCTCTGAACTAACGACAGCAATAGTCTCTTCTAAACCATCAACTTGTGTTTTAGACCCAATCCCAACCAGACTGTTCAAGGAGGTTTTCCCATTAATTGACACTTCCATATTGGATTTGATCAATCTGTCTTTGTTGACAGGATATGTACCTCAGACTTTTAAGGTTGCTGTAATTAAACCTTTACTTAAATAACCTACTCTTGATTCAGAGGTGTTGGCTCATTATAGACCTATATCCAATCTCCCTTTTATGTCTAAAGTTCTTGAAAAAATAGTTGCAGCTCAGCTTTGTGATCATTTCCACAGAAATAATCTGTTTAAAGAGTTTCAGTCAGGATTCAGAGTGCATCATAGCACAGAAACTGCACTGCTGAAAGTTACCAATGATCTCCTCTTAGCCTCTGATAGCGGACTTGTGTCTGTGCTTGTCCTGTTGGATCTCAGTGCTGCATTTGATACGGTCGATCACAGTATCTTATTACAGAGACTTGAACATGTTATTGTTATAGTTTGTTCTTGTAAATGAAGAATCTTCCTCACACACCAGAGTAAGTCATGGAGTTCCCCAGGGTTCTGTGCTTGGACCGATTCTTTTCACTTTATACATGCTTCCATTAGGTAACATTATTAGACAGCATGGCATAAATTTCCATTGCTATGCTGATGATACTCAGCTGTACTTATCTATAAAACCAGATGAACCCAATAGGTTGGTCAGACTACAAGCATGTCTTAAAGACATAAAGACCAGACAAAACTGAAGTCATTATCTTTGGACCTGAGCGCTTCAGGGAGAAATTGTCTAGCTATATAGTTACTCTAGATGGTATTTCCTTGGCTTCTAGTTCTACAGTGAGGAACCTTAGAGTTATTTTTATCATTTGACTCGCATATAAAACAGGTTTCAAGGACTGCCTTCTTTCATCTTCGTAATATTGTTAAAATCAGGAACATCTTGTCTCAGAGTGATGCAGAAAAACTGCTCCATGCATTTGTTACTTCAGGATTGGACTGCTGTAATTCTTTATTATTGGGCTGTCCCACATATTCTCTGAAAAGCCTCCAGCTGATCCAAAATGCTGCAGCCAGAGTTCTGATGAGAACTAACAGCAGAGATCATATTTCTCCAGTTTTAGCTTCTCTTCATTGGCTCCCTGTTAAATTCAGAATAGAATTTAAGATTCTTCTCCTCACATATAAAGCTCTTAATGACCGAGCTCCATCATATCTTAATGATCTCATTATAAGATATTTTCCTAACAGAGCACTTTGCTCTCAGACTGCAGGTTTACTTGAGGTTCCCAGAGTTTCTAAAAGTAGAATGGGAGGCAGAGCCTTCAGTTATCAGGCCCCTCTCTGTGGAACCAGCTGTCAGTTTGGGAGGCAGAGCCTTCAGTTATCAGGCCCCTCTCTGTGGAACCAACTGCCAGTTTGGGAGGCAGAGCCTTCAGTTATCAGGCCCCTCTCTGTGGAACCAGCTGCCAGTTTGGCTTCAGGAAGCAGACACCCTCTCTACCTTTAAGATTAGGCTTAAAACTTTCCTTTTTGATAAAGCTTATAGTTAGGGATGGCTCAGGTGGTCCTGAAACATCCCATAGTTAAGCTGCTATAGGCCCAGACTGCTGGAGGAGCTCTGCGCTCTTTCCTCTCCATGTTCATATGACATCATTGTTGTCATTAACTTGTGTTTCTCTCTCTCAGCAGGTATCCTCTGACCTGGTGTTACAGTAGCCCCTTTCACACTGAGACCCGCTACCTTAGCAGGTCCAAATTGCCACTTTGACCCGCGTCAAGCAATGTGAAATCTTGGCGTGTTAAGGCGCTAGCATGGTTGACGCGTCTGTCACGGCGGTGGCGGATGGTGACGTCAAAATGACGTATCAGGCCTGGCGCTTCCCTTGAAAAGACGGCGCAGCGCGTTGTCGTACACCAGTCGATTTTTGTAACTTGGCGGCGCCACCAACGAAAAACCGGATGGACCGATGTGAGACCAGGCTCAGTCAGGAGGTGCGTTTGTACAGCACCTGTACGAAACTGCAGTGAAAAAGCACAGGGAGCACGTAAACTCCCAAAACTGGTGCACAGAGATGGGCAGAACTTTGGGGAAGGAGGGAGAGTTCTGTAAGAATGTGTGGAAGAAGCTACGGGACAGATACGTGAAGGCAAAGAAGAGGACAGAGACTCTGTTGATGCCGGGGGCTTCAGACCTTCACCTCTTTTAACTGAATTAAAAAATTTAAATTATCCGAATACTGCAGCAGTGTTCCTGCTCTTCATTGTTTTCTTCTCCACTTTCGTGGTTGTAGAGTAGCGGTAACCTTCACGTAGCAGCGCCACCTCTGTGACGGATAAAATTGCAACTACTGGCGCATCGACTTGCGCCACTATATATGGCGGGCACGAACTCGTGACGTCATCATAACCACTCGCGCTAGCAGACGCAGCAACCATGCTAGAGCCTTTAGGTGACCCGTGTCGCCTGAAGCCGAGTTCAGGGGGCGTTGCCTAGTGGCAGAGCGTCACACGAAACACATAAACTGCTGGGCGTGTACAATGACGTAGGCACAAGCCATGCGTCGGAGGTAGGGTTAAATACAGAGTGGCTTCCTCCCCAGATGGCGTGGCACATGTTCAAATATGGCCAGTCCAATCGCCCTCTGCCACTCCTGCCGTTGTGGTCATTAACCGCATGGAACTTCTTTCTCATGGCCTGTAGTTTGTTGGTCACCTGCGCCTTGCTGCGTGGGAAACCACGCTCTCCCATCTTTCTCGCCAGCCCTTCCAGCAGAGGTCCATCTTTCACCGTCCCCGACATGTGGCGGTAAATAACGTCCTCTGCTCGGAGGCTGAGGAGCTCGCGGACCTCCTTGTCTCCCCAGTTGGCCATCTTCAAAAATGTCTCGAACTTGATGTAAAACAGAGTGAAACTTGTCCTCACCTGTCGCTGTTGTTCTGAATCAGCTGTCCATTCTGTCTTTTAAACTCCTCACGTCACGCCACGCCCACGTCCGACCCGCGTCGATTGCGTTCACACCAAACTCGGCTTGGCAAAAAGACTAGGGTCCGACGCGGGTCGAAAGGCGAGTCGAGTTGACGTGGCAGCCCGGGTCGTGAGTGTGAAAGGAACAGCGGACACGCTAAATTCGCGTATTAAACGCGGGTTATTCCTCAGTGTGAAAGGGGCTTGAAAGTGTTTGTTGTCCCCTTTTTTCTGTCCTCTCAAACCCCAGCTGGTGGAGTAAGATGGCCACCCTTCCTGGTTCTGGTTCTGATGGAGGTTTCTTCCTGTTGAAAGGGAGGTTTTTCTTTCCACAGTCGCCTCGTGCAAACTCAGGACGGGAGATTGGACTGAAGAGAAGTTTCGGTGCAATATGTTGGTTTCCTTAGATAGGCTAATTAATTTAGCATATGTATGTATGAATTGGATTAATTTGGAATCTAATGAATTGGATTTGGATTGTAATTGGCTTGAAACGGATTGTATCTTTCAAGTAACTTGAGATAACATTTGTTGTAATTTGGCGCTATCTAAATAAAATTGAATTGAATTGAATTGTCTTTTTCAGGCCATGACCTTCAGCCCACACTGGAGCAGTTCACAGACAGCGGTGAAGCAGTGGGATGAGAGTCAGGCCCTCCAAGTCTGAGGCCAATTTTCTCAACCCAAAAAGGGTGAAGTGCTCCCAAAGTTGGATATGGGTCCTTGTCTCAAGTGATGGAATTCATGTATCTCGGTCTTGCTCACTTGTTCCAAGTGTTGGTAAATTGGAGCAGAAGATGGACATACAGATTGGGGCTTCATCAACAGTAATGAGGTTGTTGCGCCAATCCATTTTGGTGAAGTATATAAATATATATATAAATGATGCTGAATTGAATTGAATTGAAATTAAATAGACGGTTCAGTTTCAATACATTTTCATGGTACAGTATAGTGACTACAAGGCCTTTTTTTTTTAAATTTCACAAATGTCTTAGTCTTCGCGTTCACCTGCCACAGATTCCATTATGCTGTTGCTCTCATAATTCATTGCATCATCACAACAGTTTCAGTAGTCACAAAGCACATTAGTATTAGGTATTCATGCTGTGTTGTGAGGGTCCAATTTACACAATCTCAGCAACAGTTAATTTTCTACACAAAAATAAAGGGATAATATGTTTGATAATAGCCCATAACCAACAAAAAAACATTTAGTTTGTAGTTGTCTTCTTTTCACTGCATTTTTCTCACACACACATAAGTGGCAGTATGTACATCACCAACTTTGGTCAAACATCAGAGCATAAGTTCTTTTCACATATGTAAATGCAGCCTCTTTCAGAGACACTATCTACTCATCATATTTGAACAGTTTTGCAAGTCAGTATGCCTAATGTCTCCAATCTAAGGACAAGGGTCATATTTCACCTCATACAGAAATTTCGTTGTGGGCAGAGAGAGTTTAATAACAATTGCCACTCCTGGATTTTACAGACAGCGACTCTAAACCAAAGTCTCCCAATCAGTAAAGAAGGGCAAGCAATAACACATTAAGCACTCCTCTACTTTGTTGTGTGACACAAATAATATCCCATATATGCACAATCTATTTCATTGCTTGTTTAACTATTATTTAATTTCAGGTTTTTTTCATTAAGTGTATATGTAGTAGTATTTTCTTATATAATAACATGAGTGTAGTTGTTTGAGACATTTAATATAACATGGTTTGTTAAGTAGGATAAACCAGTTTGCCCAAAGTTCCGGTAAAGTTCCTGGTGGTGGCAGCAGAGGACCATCTAGATATTCCCTCTTGAAATTTGAGATTAATTGATTAAATGAAGTGGAATAGTTACAATATTTATGTATCTATGTAGATGTTGATCTTGTAGTGTTACTTGTATTATTATATTTTATCTTATATTGTAATAAAAATTAAATAAAAAAAAAACATATTTATGTCAAAGGGACACTAGTATTGCACTATTTTTCTCATCAGTCATTAATAGAGGTAAAATGTACAAAGTCATTTAGTGTATTTTATCTTATCAACAAGTTTTGTATCAGTTTGTTTTGTTTGAGATAGAAATTAAGACAAAGAAAGCACTTTGTGCTGACGGACCTTGAGGTTACTGTCTGTGTGATAGATAGATAGATAGATAGATAGATAGATAGATAGATAGATAGATAGATAGATAGATAGATAGATAGATAGATAGATAGATAGATAGATAGATAGATAGATAGATAGATAGATGGCAGAAAACACAGGTAGGTACCTCCACAACCACCTGGATTGAGACTGAAGGGTTGTGTGAGAAGGTGGTCAGCAGCACTGTACTCTGACTGTTTCTCTTCACTCTGTTCACCTCGGACTTCCAGTACAACTCAGAGTCCTGTCATCTCCAGAAATATTCAGATGACTCTGCAGTTGTATCAGGGATGGAAAAGAGGCTGAGTACAGGGAACTGATTGATCACTTTGCGGCATGGTGTGGAAATAATCACCTCATCTTTTTGTGGATTTTAGGAGGACCAAGAAGAAGCTAAACGCTGTTTCCATCCTTGGTGACGAGGTGGAGGTGGTTGAGTAAAACATATACCTGGGAGTCTACCTGGACAGTTGACTGGACTGGAAATGCAACACTTCATCTTTAAGAAAGGACACAACAGACTGTATTTTTTGAGGGAGCTAAGGTCCTTCAGCGTCTGCATCAAGATGCTGCATATCTACTATAAAGCTGTGGTGGAGAGTACAGTCTGCTTTGCAGCATCTGTTGGGGCAGCAGCATCAGAACCAGAGACTCAAAGAAACTGAACAAACTGATAAAGAAGGCTGGCTCTGTGCTGGGGACTGCTCTGGAACTGATTGTAAAAGGAAAAATGCTGCACAAGTTGGTTAAACAACACTGACCATCCTCTACATGACAAAATGTCTAAACAACTTGAATGTGATCAGTTTCAGGCTTTTCATCCGTTCCACTGCAATACAGAAAGGTACAGGGGATCCTTTCTACAAGCAGCAATAACTGTATATAATAAAAGCTTATGATGGAAAAAAAAGACTGCGACAATATAGTTTTTTTTGGGGGATAAATAAAGTCATTTTTCATTTGATTTCATTGTAATGTGCAAATAGGCCGGGGAGGCTTGGGGCTTGGCCCAGGGAAACCAGTGTGGAGTAGAGCAGGTCCCAAGGAGAAGAGAAAGCTAGTTGTTGAGCAGGTTCGTAGACAGGAGGAAATGTTAAGGTGTGCAAAGGCAGTGGCTCAGGCTAAGCAGGGACGGTGGGTGAATTGGGAAGGTGTAGAGAAGAAAAAGCTTAGTTGGAAAGAGCTGTGGAGTATGGGGGAAAGGAGTATTAGATTTTTGATAGGGGCAACATATGATGTATTGCCAACTCCCCAGAACCTAAAACTCTGGGTAAATGGAGACCCGTTATGTTCGTTATGTTCTCTGCAACTCTAAGGCATATTTTGTCAGGTTGTAAGGTTAGTCTGTCACAAGGCCGGTATACATGGCGACATGACCAAGTATTAAGAAGCTTAGCTGCAGGTATTCAAGATAAACGAAGGCAGGTAAACTCAGGAGGGTCTAAGGTGAAGAGAGTGGCAATTCAGTTTGTTCAAGAGGGGGAGAAAGTTAATAAGACGATAAGGAGGCACGGCAGCTTGGAGGATGCTTGTGATTGGGAGATGCAGGTAGATTTAGGAAATAAGCTTGTTGTTCCCCAGGAGATAGCCTCTACAAATCTAAGGCCTGATATAGTTTTGTGGTCTAGGGGTAGGATCAGAGTCTATTTCATAGAGCTGACTGTTCCTTGGGAGGAATTAGTATCAGAAGCATATGAAAGGAAAAAGCTTAGATATGTGGAGTTGGGGGCAGAAGCAGAGCAGCGAGGATGGAAAGTTAGAATCTGTCCAGTGGAAGTAGGATGTAGAGGATTTGTTGCAAAGTCTGTTGTCTCATTGTTGAGGGAGCTGGGTGTAAGTGGACACGGAGTGTGAGGAAAATAGTGAAGGAAGTGTCAGATGAGGCAGTAAAGTCCAGTCAGTGGATTTGGATTAGAAGAAGCAATAGTAGCTGGAGGCCCAGCAGTGGGAGCACTTAGGGTAAACAGACATTTGGAAAAAGCAAAAAAGAAGTTCAAGATATTAAGGGGGGAGGGTGCGGCCCATGTGAGCCTTTTGAAACCAGGCGGCCATTTTGGGTGAGTTGGCTTTGAGTGAGTTGTATGGCTTTGTTTAGATGAGTTTGTCTGCTGAATCTGCTAGTGTGTCTAGTCATTAGTGATGGCAAAATTAGGCTTTTTGAAGCATTGAATCTTTTTTGAACCATTGTGTCATAAAGTGGTTCACTACCCGAAGCTTCATTCAATTCCCTTGGGTGACATCTACTGGCAGTCGCGATTGTTGCACCAAATGAAGCCCTGCGAATGTGATGTATCTCTTGTGTATATAATAACACTATAATAACAGTTATGTGCAGAGGTGGAAAGAGTACTGAAAAATTGTAATTAAGTAAAAGTATCTTTACTTTGCCTAAATTCTACTCAGAGTAAAAGTAAAATTACCCATCTCAAAATTTACTTGAGTAAAAGTACAAAATTACATCATTTAAAATGTAATTTGAGTAAAAGTTACTTAATTACTTTCAGTTTCTTAATGCAAAAAAGGATGAGTCATGAATCAAATTCAGTACAAGTTGTTTTAATCGATTTCGAGGTGTATTAAAGTGCACATCCACACTTGCAAAAGATCAACTGGGCTCAGGAACATACTTCCTCACAAGGACAGTCACAACTTGTACCATAAAGTGCAAACAATTTTCAGTCCTACTGTCCAACGGACAACACTATGATAAGAATAAAGAAATTTAAACTACAATCAAAGTATTAAAAAAACAAAATGCACACAAAATTAAGTGCCCACAGGATACCACAAATCAAACTAAAATGCCACAGAGTCCCACATCTCAAAATAAAACAAAACGTTCACAGGATCCCACAATTTTAAAGTAAGTGCCCACAGGATCCCACAAATCTGCCCATAATCTACAACTTTAGACCGGAAAAGCTCTTGTTCAATTTCAGCAGCAGCTGATTTTCGAAGTTTTTTGCTGTAAGTCTTGCTCTCTTTGCTGTGAAGAGCAACCCGGCTGAACTAAAAAGCCTCTCACAGGCAGCTGAGGAAGGGATGGTTCGGAGTAGATTCACCCTGGGGTCATTTGCAGAGTTGTAGTCTTACACACTTCTCTGCAGCTTCCCACCTGCTGCTACCCACCCAATCGATTAACACAAAAGGAGCAAATCCTCTTGTGCAAAAAGAAATTATTAAAACAAAAACTTTAACTGAACAAAAACATCAAACTATTAAATGTGGTCTGCTGAATATCAGATATCTCCTTTCGAAGTCTCTGTTAGTGAATGAGTTGATTTGTGATCATCATATTGATATATTTTGTCTTACAGAAACCTGGCTGCAGCAGGAGGATCATGTTAGCATTAATGAAGCAACTCCCTCTGACTGTTTAAATGTTCACGTTCCTGGAACCACAGGCAGAGGAGGAGGAGTGGCAGCTATTTTCAGATCAGGGTTACTAATCAGTCCCAGACCCAAGATTAGTTTGAGCTCTTTTGAATCTCTGATTCTCAGTTTTTCCCACGCAAAGTGGAAATCCCAGAAACCTCTTGTGTTTGTTGTTGTGTATCGTCCACCTGGCCCTTATTCTGAGTTTCTGTCTGAATTCTCAGAGTTTTTATCCCAGTTAGTGCTGAGTACAGATAAAGTCATTGTAGTGGGTGACTTTAATATTCATGTAGATGTTGAAAATGGCAGCCTCAATATGAACTTTAATTCTATATTAGACTCTACTGGATTTTCTCAGAGTGTTCACAGACCGAC
Organism: Odontesthes bonariensis; assembly: GCF_027942865.1. NCBI lineage: Eukaryota > Metazoa > Chordata > Actinopteri > Atheriniformes > Atherinopsidae > Odontesthes > Odontesthes bonariensis. The sequence goes on along the minus strand of NC_134524.1, from coordinate 35,207,548 downwards.
TCACTGCCTTAATCACACCTTTGTTCTTGTGCTGACTTATGGCATTGAGAGTGAACAGTTAACAGTGTTCCCTCATAACTCTGTCTTATCTGACCATTTTCTGATAACCTTTGAGTTTACATTACTTGACTATACAGTTTCTGAGAAGAAATGTACATATAGAAGGTGTCTATCAGAGGATGCTGTAACCAGATTTAAAGAATTAATTCCATCATCCTTTTCTTCACTGCCATGTGCAGATATGACAGAGGACGACTACCTAAACTTTACTCCAGCAGCACTTGACTCTCTTGTTGACAGCACTATAGTTTCAATGCGTACAGCACTGGACAATGTTGCCCCTCTGAAAAGGAAGGTAATCAGTCAGAAGAGGTTGGCTCCTTGGTATAATTCACAGCTGCGTGCTTTAAAGCAGACTGCAAGAAAGCTGGAGAGACAGTGGCGTTCCTCTAATTTAGAAGAGTCTCAGTTAGTCTGGAAAGATAGTTTAACAATGTATAAGAAAGCCCTTCGTAAAGCTAGAACTGCTTATTATTCATCATTGATAGAAGAGAATAAGAACAATCCCAGGTTTCTCTTCAGCACCGTAGCCAGTCTGACTAAGAGTCCGAGCTCTGCTGAGCCAGTTATTCCTTTAACTCTCAGCAGTGATGATTTCATGAGCTTCTTTATTAATAAAATTGTTTCTATCAGAGAGAAGATTGATGGAGTCCTTCCCACTATTATCAGTGATGTATCATCAAGTACAGCAGCTTTAGAGGTATCTTTAGAACCTGATTTATATTTAGACGGCTTCTGTCCAGTTGATCTCTCTGAACTAACGACAGCAATAGTCTCTTCTAAACCATCAACTTGTGTTTTAGACCCAATTCCAACCAGACTGTTCAAGGAGGTTTTCCCATTAATTGACACTTCCATATTGGATTTGATCAATCTGTCTTTGTTGACAGGATATGTACCTCAGACTTTTAAGGTTGTTGTAATTAAACTTTTACTTAAAAAACCTCCTCTTGATTCAGAAGTGTTGGCTCATTATAGACCTATATCCAATCTCCCTTTTATGTCTAAAGTTCTTGAAAAAATAGTTGCAGCTCAGCTTTGTGATCACTTACACAGAAATAATCTGTTTGAAGAGTTTCAGTCAGGATTCAGAGTGCATCATAGCACAGAAACTGCACTGCTGAAAGTTACCAATGATCTCCTCTTAGCCTCTGATAGGGGACTTGTGTCTGTGCTTGTCCTGTTGGATCTCAGTGCTGCATTTGATACGGTCGATCACAGTATCTTATTACACAGACTTGAACATGTTATTGGGATTAAAGGAACTGCATTAGGCTGGTTTAAGTCATATTTATCTGATAGATTTCAGTTTGTTCTTGTAAATGAAGAATCTTCCTCACACACCAGAGTAAGTCATGGAGTTCCCCAGGGTTCTGTGCTTGGACCGATTCTTTTCACTTTATACATGCTTCCATTAGGTAACATTATTAGACAGCATGGCATAAATTTCCATTGCTATGCTGATGATACTCAGCTGTACTTATCTATAAAACCAGATGAACCCAATAGGTTGGTTAGACTACAAGCATGTCTTAAAGACATAAAGACCTGGATGACTCAGAACTGTCTGCTTCTAAATTCAGACAAAACTGAAGTCGTTATCTTTGGACCTGAGCGTTTCAGGGAGAAATTGTCTAGCTATATAGTTACTCTAGATGGTATTTCCTTGGCTTCTAGTTCTACAGTGAGGAACCTTGGAGTTATTTTTGACCAGAACTTATCATTTGACTTGCATATAAAACAGGTTTCTAGGACTGCCTTCTTTCATCTTCGTAATATTGTTAAAATCAGGAACATCTTGTCTCAGAGTGATGCAGAAAAACTAGTCCATGCATTTGTTACTTCAAGATTGGACTGCTGTAATTCTTTATTATTGGGCTGTCCCACATATTCTCTGAAAAGCCTTCAGTTGATCCAAAATGCTGCAGCCAGAGTTTTGATGAGAACTAACAGGAGAGATCATATTTCTCCAGTTTTAGCTTCTCTTCATTGGCTCCCTGTTAAATTCAGAATAGAATTTAAGATTCTTCTCCTCACATATAAAGCTCTTAATGACCGAGCTCCATCATATCTTAAAGATCTCATTGTAAGATATTTTCCTAACAGAGCACTTCGTTCCCAAACTGCAGGTTTACTTGAGGTTCCCAGAGTTTCTAAAAGTAGAATGGGAGGCAGAGCCTTCAGTTATCAGGCCCCTCTATTGTGGAATAAGCTGCCAGTAAATGTCCGGGAAGCAGACACACTTTCCACTTTTAAGACCAGGCTTAAAACTTTCCTTTTTTATAAAGCTTATAGTTAGGTCTGTTGAATCTGATAGTGTGTCTGCTAGTGTGTCTTGTTCTGCCTCCACCTCTGGCACCCTCTATACTTTCATTACCCCCTACCCGAACCAGGGTTTGAATCCCATTCCCGCTTATCTTACCTCTTTTATTTCTCCCCCTACCCGAACAAGGGTTTGCATCCCCACCCCGCTGTGACTGGTGTGCAGTTGGTGAGAGGCTGAGGTAGCTTGTGGCTGTAAAAAGATGGTTGTTGTGGTGTGAGGAGCAGATCTATATAGGGAGTATAGGGAATTACTCACTGAGTCTGGTCCTTTATTTATTTATTTTTTCGTTAGCACAAGTTTCTTGTGTTTACCTTGAATAGGGATGGCTCAGGTAATCCTGAAACATCCCATAGTTAAGCTGCTATAGGCCTAGACTGATGGGGGGCCTCATCTGTCACACCTTTCCTCACTTTACTCTCTTTGTGTATATGTGATATTATTGTGGTCATTAACTCGTGTTTCCCTGTTCCAACAGATATCCTTTGAATGATGTTACAGTGCCGCCACCGCCGCGGCCCCCTTTCCCACCCCCCACCCCCCCTTTCTGTTTTCTCAAACCCCAGCTGGTCGAGGCGGATGGCCACCCTTCCTGAGTCTGGTTCTGCCAGAGGTTTCTTCCTGTTAAAAGGGAGTCGTTTCTCTCCACAGTCGCCTCAGGCACGCTCAGGACGGGAGATTGGACCGAAAAACAAAAAGTTTCAGTGCAATCTGTTGGTTTTCTTAGCTAGGAAATTGTTTTTGAATTGGCTCTATATGAACGAATTGGATTATTTTATGAATTATGAATTGGCTTGAATTGGACTTACTATCTAAGTGCCTTGAGATGACATTTGTTGTATTTGGCGCTATATAAATAAAAATGAATTGAATTGAATTGAATTTGAACCGTGATATCCAGCCAAGTAGCCCACCCGAAGTTTTTCCGATATTGGCTGAACATCAGCTGAGTTACTGAGTTATCCTGAATAGCTTAGTACAAGCGCTAATGGATCCTGGCAGTATCTCCAAAATTACCACACTAAAATCACATGCCTTTACACCAAACTTCTACAGTAGTACAAATATGGTCTGTACTCACAAAACGATGCATTTGGAAGTTTGTACATAGTCCAGGAGTTTATTATTATCAACACAAGCCTAATAGCTTTTCTGCTGCTAAAGCTGCGTCGACGTCACTTCCTTGATCTGGGAGCTTCAATGTAAGATGAGGGTTGATCTACTACTGTAGACAACAAAGCAAGGCTGCTCAATTTCTCCATTGATAAAATAAATTCACAACTCTACAACATAAAAATTCATGTAGAATATAGCATATACTTTGTTGTCTACAGTAGTAGATCAACCCTCATCTTACTTTGAAGCTCCCAGATCAAGGAAGTGACGTCGACGCAGTTTTAGCAGCAGAGAAGCTATTAGGCTTTCAGTTCCGGGACAGCTGTTTAAATTTCCGCCGGCATTTAATTTTTCACCATCAATATTTGTTTTACTCAGTAACGTGAGGGGTTTCAAATGTAGCGAAGTAGAAGTACTTGGGTCAAAATGTACTCAAGTAAAAGTAAAAATTACACATTTCAAAAACTACTCAGAAAATTACAAATTACTCATAAAAAGTACTCAATTACAGTAACGTGAGTAAATGTAATTTGTTACTTTCCACCCCTGGTTATGTGTGTATGTGTGTTGTACATATGTGTTTGTAGTACCTCATTAAAGATTGAGTAATTTACCCATGAAATAATAATTTTTAAAAAATGTGAACATTTTTGGTTTGTCTTTCATATTTTCTTTGGGAGTGTGCTTGGTGTAATAAAGAGGGTGCTTGTGTTACTTCAGGTGTTTTTATTCAAGAAAAGTAGTTTTTGCACAGTGGAAGGGCTCAACCGGTTTCTTTTTTTTTTTAGACAATTTCTCCAGCTTTGGAAAATACTCTGTCACAGGGAACAAAGGAGGCTGGTATGACGAGGATCTGTTTGGCTCGTAATATTCCCACACTTTAGAACGCTTCCTCGATGGTTGCTCCATGACAGAATAATCCAAAACTCCCAATATCAAAAAACGAGAGCTGTTCATAACGTATAATACGTGTAGAACGGGGACATGAACCGGGGCTTCAGCCATCTTGAATACACTGAATCGCGCAAATGTTCAAAGCTCCGCCCATCAACTGGAAGCAGTCAGCTGACTCGGTCTGAATGAAGCAGTGAAGTGGTGGAAACGTCATCAGTGACGTCACATGAAGCGAGCTCCGGCCCACTGCTTCACCATAACTACCCTGTCGAGTTTGAAGCGTGCTTCGGAGCTTCGGTGTTGGAGGTAACATCACTACTTGTCATGCCTCCATCTCTGGCACCCTCTATACTTTCATTACCCCCTACCCGAACCAGAGTTTGAATCCCATTCCTGCTTATCTTTACCTCTTTTATTTCTACCCCCTACCCGAACCAGGGTTTGCATCCCTCTGTGACTGGTGTGCAGTTGGTGAGAGGCTGGGTTGTTGTGGTGTGAGGAGCAGTGTTGGCTGGCATTAGGGGGGTGACTCTGGGAAACTCCCCTCATAGGGAATTATTCACTGAGTCTGGTCCATTTTTTTCTTTAGCACAAGTTTCTTGTGTTTACTTTGAATCATATCCAGCAATCATAACAACCGTTACTTTTAAGAATAAAGTTGTGTTAACTAAGGTAATATAATATGGTTTAATTGGGATTTGCCAGTGGATGTGTTCATTAAAAAATTGGGGGAGACTCATGAAAAGGAACACAGTTATTACCTGACCTAAACTTCTTTACAGGGTTTGCTACTTGCTGTGGTAAACAAATATTGTCTAGTTTCCTGTTTTATTTTTTCTATTCAACCTTTATTTAAACAGGAAAAGCCTTATTGAGATTACGTATCTCTTTTCCAAGAGTGTCCTGGCCAAGATAGCAGTATGGAGATAAAGATTTACAGACGAGGGCTTCCGGTGCAGCGCTACAACAAGATGGCCGCATAATAACGAGCTCCTGCAAGTCGGTTTGAACAAAGTACCTCCTATCAATATAAATAGCACTGATATTTTTTCAATTTAAGCGTGGACGGAGGGAGAAAGCTAAGGAGTCAGATGATGAACAATAATGTGAGTGATACACAACAAAACCCTGAAATGATCGAGTCTGCTGTGTTATGTCTCGTCAAATTTGTTAATCATGTTTATGTCATGTCTTGTTTAGTTTCATGTGTGGGTCCTGTATGTTTTAGTTTAGTCAAGTCACTCATGTCCAGTCCTGTCATGCACTTCCTGTTTTATTTTGCACGTTTTCCCCTCTCGTTTCAGATCCTGACTTCCTCCCCTTGTGTGCTTTCCCTTTTTGTGATTGTCAACCCCGCCCCTGATTGGTTCCACCTGTGTCCCCTTACCTCATGTTCAAATAGTCTTTGTCTCCCTTTGTCTGGTTGTCAGTTTGTCTTGCAGACATCCCAAGTCTCCCGGAACTTCCGGGAGTCTCCCTGATATTGATAGTTAATCACGGATGCCCGCGAGTCGGATAAAATATCCCGGATTTTAGACTATGCGAGGGAGTGTTTTTTTTTTTTTTTTCAATGCGAGTAAGAGCGTGCAGGCAATACAATAACTCGTGCACCATGCGCGTTTTGACTGCGCAGGCAAGAGAGAGAGAGAGAGAGAGAGGGGTGTGGGGAGAGGTTGCTTGTGAAACCTGTGCGTATCTGTCCAAAGCGATGCTCTGTTCAACGAGCGTTCAGGGCGACTGCTTGTCAGAGGGCGCGCTGATTGGTTTAGTCAGCAAAATAAGCCAATAACGTTCGGTGTGGGAGGGCTTCGATTTACTCTCTGACAGTCTGCCAAATGGCAGAGGGTGAATCCTTGAGTAAAAAACGAAAATATAAGACTCATTTTACAGCAGAATATACTAAAGTATATCCATGCCTAGTGAAGGTGAAGAATGATGACACCGTGCAAGGTGCACTGTATGCAGTAGTCACTTCAGTATTGCCCACGGCGGACTTAATGACTGTAAAACATGTGGAGGTAGGCTAAGTTGAACGCGCCATCATCTGCATTTTATTTCTGTAGGTTATGCTGTTATAAAATAAAGCAAAACGTATCAAAGACTTATTTAAAGTATCAAACACATTTAGTTACTAAATTGTGAAGGCCATATCTAACTAGCCAGCTACAGTATCTAACCATCTATATCCAGCCTGTCTAAGCCTTTTAAAAAATCCCTAATTTAATATAGGGCCGGGGGGGGGGCTCGATAAGCATCTCCCTGAAACGAGTTTTTGGAACTTGGGATGTCTGGTCTTGTTCTGTCCCTAACCAAGTTAATGTCAAGCGTGAGTGCATTCTAAGTTTGAATTATTTTTGTCATCCTCTTTGAGAGCGTCTTTGGTTTTTTCTGGAAAATAAATACCTTTTGGATTACCTCACTGAGTCGTGCGATTGGGTCCATCCGAACTGTGTCTCAGGTCGTGACACAGGAAACGACGACAACGGAGAAACAATGCTAGGTGAAGCTAGCACTGACCAGAACGCTCTGCTTCAAGCTCTAACAATGCTTCATACAGAGTTAAAAGACTTTAAACAAGGAATGAGACGAGACCTGGACGAATTTAAAAACGACATCAAGAAAGTTTTGAAAGACGACCTTGCGGAGTTTAAAGGTGAAGTTTTGCAGGAGCTCCATAGCCAAAATGCTAACATAGCTGAAGCACAAACCCGAATAGCTGATATGGAGTCGGCCTGCTTGGAGATGAAAGAAACGCTACTGGCGGTGGTGAAAGAAAACACGCAGATGCGGGACAAAGTTGTCGATCTGGAGAGCCGTTCAAGAAGAAATAATATCAGAATTTACGGGGTTCCAGAAGAAAAAGAAGGAAGGTCTGTCATTGAGTTTGTTAACGAGTTGTTTAAACGCAACCTAGCCCTGCCTGAAGGACTCGAGCTCCGTGTCCAGCGGGCACACAGAGCATTGATCCCAAAGCCAGCTGCCGCCTCTTCCCCGAGGTCAATAATTGTTAACTTTTTGGAGTTTTACGTTAAAGAGACAGTTCTAAGGAAAGCATGGCAACAGAAGATTGAGATCAACGGCAAAAGACTGTACTTTGATAACGACTACGCGACAGACGTCATGGAGAGACGCAAGACATACGGACCCATCGAAGCAGCTCTGAGGGAGAAGGGGATCCGGTACCAGACACCCTACACGAAGATGCGGGTGCACTGGGACTCTGGTCTGATGATAGGCACGAGACCTAAACCGACGCGGAATCAGGAGCGACTGAGCGCAGCGATGCCATGGAAACGCATCACCAGCACTTCAGACAGCGCAGCTCAGCGTGCAAAGGAGAGGCTGACTGAGTTCAGACGAGAAACAGACCAAGGAAACTGCAATGGATGAAAGGATATAGGCTACGTCGCCGGGTGAACACAAACACTTAGTATTTTTTTACTGAAAAAGGATATTTACTTTTGTACTATAGAGTGTTAGTGCACGCAAATCTGGGCCATATAGGATATCATGACTCACGACTTAAGTTTATAGATCAATATAACCGATAAGAGGGAGTGTTTGGTAGCAAGCACTAAATGTTGGACAATTCTAGTATTTGTGGGTTTTTTCTCACAACTAGGGAGGGCCCCTATCACAGTGAGGCACTAAACCCTCCTCCCACCAACAGGGACCACAAGGGATGGATAACATCTACTTTTTGGAAGCCACATCGTTCAATGTTCAACTGTTGTTCTTTGGTTATGTTTTTTATGTTCAGAGTTGGATTGCCTCACAAACTCATTAGAAATGATAGAGTATAATGTTAAAATACTGTCGTTGAATATTAATGGTTTAAATAACCCTGTGAAACGTCAGAAGGTAATGACCAAATTAAAGAAGCATAAGTCACAGATTATTTTTTTTACAAGAAACTTACCTGTCTAGTCTGGAAAGTGAAAAGCTTAAGAGGTTTGGCTATAGCAACTCATTTTATTGTTCATTCCGCCATGGATGTAGAAGAGGTGTGGCCATACTAATCCCCAACTCAGTGAAATTTGAATGTATCAAAAAAATTAGTGATAAAGAAGGGAGATTTATTATTGTGAAAGGAAAACGAAATGGTGACACTGGTAAATGTATACGCTCCACCTAATAGTGCAAAACAATTCTTTAAAATCTTATTTGATACCATGATTTTAGAAATGGAAGGAATATTAATATGTGGTGGTGACTTTAATATTGTGATGAATAGTAATCTAGACACGACAAACAAGAATAAACATACCAACCATGGCACGAGAATGGTCAAGAGAACACTTAAACAATTTGGGACAGTTGATACATGGAGGGAGTTACATCCTTCTAAAAGAGACTACACATATTATTCACCCCCTAACAACAGCTATGCTAGAATCGACTACTTCTTTATGAATAAGAATGATATATATAGGGTAAAGAAGTGTGAAATCCAACAAGCAGATGTATCCGATCACTGTGCGGTTCACCTTGAAGTCAATTTGAAAGTGCAGGAGAAATATACGTTATGGAGGCTAAACGTGGGAATACTAAATAACGAATCAAATGTGGAGGAACTTAAGAAGGACATCATAACCTATCAAAATGAAAATGACAATGGAGAGGTTACCCCTGTTATTTTCTGGGATACTCTTAAAGGAGAATTCCAGCTATTTTACAAACACATCCCATCTGTTGGAGACCAAGGAAAGTTGGCCAAAGGGAAAAACGCGAGAAATTTTCATGCCCGCTACGCAAAGTTTTCCAATTGCGCTGATTTCCATGAAAGCGGGCTCTATCGGGCAAGCTTTTAACCTTTCCTGAGGCTCTTAACGTGTATCAAAATACTTTTTACCGAATTGGCCGTGGTGTCAGCAGCAATACAATTCAACCAGGGGCTAACCATACCATTAGCTAGCACAGACATTATACATTTTGAGATTTCAAAAACAGCGCACTTACCTTTCTCAGCTTCCGTGTTCCACAGGCGTGCGCACAAATTAATCGATCGCCATTTTCGCCTTGATGTCATGACGTGTCACATGACTGTGCATGACTTCAAAAAATCTGGGTTACTGTAATTTTGAATTTTTGTCGTAAAGTGGGTCTGTGGGCTGTCTGTGGTAGTAGCACGACGATGACGTCAGTAACACCCACTTTACGACAAAAATTCAAAATTACAGTAACCCGGATTTTTTTAAGTAAGCGACGCACCTCCACGTTATCAGTGCTAGTGTACAGTAATTAATAAATTATAAACAGCATAGTTTGTGCCTGTATAAGCTTGCCCATAGGAAACCGTTTCATGGCCGAATATCTCAAGAGAGCAGCCAGACGCCTCTCGAATATCTTCGGAACAGCTCCAAATTACCAACAACAAGCAGGGGTGAGTAGAACATCATGTTATAATGTGAAATCAAGGGCCCAATGTCAAAAAAACGGTCTTGTCCTTTAAGAGCCTCAGGAAAGGTTAAAAGCTTGCCCGATAGAGCCCGCTTTCATGGAAATCAGCGCAATTGGAAAAATTTCTCGCATTTTTCCCTTTGGCCAACTTTCCTTGGTCTCCAACAGATGGGATATGTTTGTAAAATAGCCGGAATTCTCCTTTAAAGCAGTTATAAGGGGAAAACTGGTTGCTAAGACAGCAGCAATTAAAAAAAACAGAGAGGAGGTCTATAAAAAGGAAAAGGAGAAGCTATTTATAACTGAACAGCAACGCAAAACCACACAAGACCCCTCACTACTCCCAAAACTTAAGGAAATTAGGGATAATATAGATAAAATACTAGCCACAGAAATTGAAAAGAAGACTAGATTTCTAAAACAATCCTATTATGAAGTGGGACCAAGGGCAACCAAATTACTGGCAAAACGATTAAAAAAACAGCAAGCAGATCGGACAATTCACAAGATAAGGGATACAAGTACGAATCAAATAATTCATGATCCCAAAGAGATTGGAACTCAGTTTATGAACTACTATAGAGACTTGTACAGCCAGCCTCCCTCTGCTGACACCGACCAAATGAAAGCTTCCCTTGAGAAACTGGACTTACCATCAATTGGAAAAAATCAAAATGATCATCTGACTTCACCCATCACAAAAGCAGAGATAGAGAAAGCAATAAATAAACTAAAAACAAACAAATCTCCCGGCAGTGACGGTCTATCCTCCGAGTGGTACAAAAAATTTAATATACAGCTTGTACCTCTACTCGAAAAATCATTCAACTATACACTTGAATATGGTGAAATGCCCCCCTCCTGGAAAGAAGCTGTGATATCAGTGATTCCCAAGAAAAATAACAGTGATACTTGCTCAGATTATAGACCCATATCACTACTCAATGTTGATTATAAATTGTATACCTCAATCATTTCCAAAAGGTATGAATACTTTATCAGTGACATTATCGATGAAGACCAGACAGGCTTCATTAAGGGACGTCAAGCCCAAGATAACATAAGGAGAACTTTACATATTATTAACCATATTCTAAAAAAGAAAACATGTGCAGCCTTAATAAGCCTTGATGCAGAAAAGGCTTTTGATAGCGTAAATTGGACTTTTCTATATCAGGTACTTGAGAAATTTGGACTTAACGACAAAGCTGTCAGATGTATTAAAACACTTTACCAAAACCTGACCGCAAGCATAAGAATAAATGGCAGCCTGACTGAGAGCATAATTTTGGGACGATCTACTAGACAGGGCTGCTGCCTCTCCCCAACCTTGTTTGCAATTTTCATAGAGCCCCTGGCACAAGCAATCAGGCAAAATAGAGATCTTAAAGGAATAGAGGTTGGGGGAAAGAAACATACCATTGGACTTTTTGCTGATGATGTGGTCTGTTTTTTGGAGGACCCAGACACATGCATTCCCATACTAATCAACCAACTAGAGATGTTTGGCTTTTGTTCTGGATACAAACTTAACTTGACCAAAACACAGATTCTAACATTCAACTACTCCCCATCCAAGATCATACAACAAAAACATAATCTGAATTGGAGAGCAACAAAAATGAAATATCTTGGGGTCACTTTAACACAAAACATTGATGATCTATATGAAGCTAATTATGTCAAGCTGGATAAGGAAATTAAGAGCGATTTGGACAGGTGAGCTATCCTTCCATTAGACATTGGTTCACGAATAGAAACCATAAAAATGAGTGTTCTACCCCGACTTCTTTACCTGTTTCAGTCACTACCCATTGAGATACCCGAAAAACAATTCAGACTGTGGGACAAAATCATTTCAAGGTTTATATGGAATGGTCACAGACCGAGAATCAAATTTGAAACATTACAGATTGGAAAGGATAAAGGGGGTTTGGCACTGCCAAACCTCAAGGGATATTTTCATGCTGCACAAATTAGATATGTAATTTGTTGGTGTGACAAAGATTATGTAGCCAAATGGAAGAATTTAGAAAAATTGGTACAAGGAAGAGAAATTCAAAGTCTTATTGGAGACAGAGAAGAAGCAATGAGTGTAATTAAACAGGTGAATACAGTCACTCAGTTTACGTTAAAATTATGGTTTAATCTGGTACGAAAATATAAATTAGAGAAAGAGCTCGGACTGCTTCGGTGGATAGCTTACGACAAGGGTTTTATCCCTGGTTCTCTTGACCAAAGATTTATACAATGGATTCCTAATGGATTAACAGCGACATGTACAACAATTAAAAATGGGAATTTCATGAGCTTCCAGGAGATTAAACAAAAATATGACTGAAGTAACCAAGATCATTTTAGATACTTGCAGATGAGGAACTTTTTCAATAAAGAAATAAATAACAGTGTAAACTTGGACACAAATTCAATAATCAAAACCATAACTGAAGCCTATAATGCAAAGAAATTCAGAATAATCTCTACAATTTATGGGCATATAATGGAGGCAAGGGGGAATACAACGACAAATGTAAAACTGAAGTGGCAGACAGAGCTGGGTGTGAACATATCTGATGATGAATGGTCACATATTTGGAAAACAGCAGTCAACAACATCATCACGTGTTTGGAGACTACATTGCTGGAAAACTTTAATTAGATTTTTTACAACACCCAAAATTAGGAATTAACATACTTCATTATCACAGCCATGTTGGAGAAGCTGTGGAGATGTAAATGTGAACCACTCACATGTGTTCTGGCTCTGTCCTAAAATCACAAAATTCTGGGAAGATGTTCATTTGGTTATGTGCAGAATTTTGGGTTATGTTGTTTCCAAGTCTTGTACATTATTATATCTTGGTGTTATTATGGAAAATGTTGTGTTGAAAGATGATAGATACATATTGAAAATTATGTTAGTAGCCTGTAAAAAGGCAATTACAAGAAAATGGTACCAGACAGACCCACCATCCCAGGAAGATTGGTTGAAAGTTATGGACGAAATACATATTATGGAACATCTGACTTACAAAATAAGGACTCAAGAAGATCAATACTGCCGAAAGTGGGAGAAATGGACTGAATACATAAAAACGACAGGACAAGGACAATCACATTGACATCGAAAATTTATCAAACTGTAGAAACATGGTGATCCAATATGTTCTTTTTCATTTTTTTTCATTTTTTTTTGTTTCCCCCCACTCCCCTTCCCTTTGCATAATGTTCTAAAGAAAAACAATAAAAAGAAAGTATAAAAAAATAAAGAAGATTTACAGACAGACATATCAGCACACATGCAAACTGACCGATGTATCAAATTCAAACCCAAAAATCAGGCAGAACATCTACAAACAGATGTATCTGCCTCCAAGTCATCCAGCATTTTTTTTCAAAAGACTCCAATGGGACCATGTCATGAAGTTTCAAGTCTTTTTGCAGTTTGTTGCAGGCAAAGGAAGCAGCATAAAGCTTTTTTTCCAACCTCAGTTTGTACCCTTGGAATTGAAAATAATAAAAAAAAATCCTGTGAACAAAGGCTGTAAGGCCCTGAACTCTTCAGATGGAGGAAGGTCGAGAAGTAAGAAGGGAGTAGATCAAGAACAGCCTTATAAACAAGAATATGCCAGTATCTTAGCCTACATATTGGTAAGGAAGACCATCCAACACGTTGGTATAATAAACAGTGATGGGTGAGAGATACAAAATTAATGATGAACCTCAGAGCCCGTATTGTATTGTATTGTATAGCATATACTGTGTTGTAAATTCCAGGAAAAAGACTGAAGAAATTCCCAATACAGAACAATCTAAACAAGGTACTGTTTATCCAACAAGAATATTTTAATTCTATTTAGAAAAAAAAGAATTCAGACCATTTGAGGGAAACCCAGTCGTGATAAAGATCCCAGCTTCAAATTAAACCAAATTGTTTTTTTTGCAAAGGGTTAGGGTCCTAATCAGACCTGAAAAGATAACAAAGGATGAGATGGAATTTGGACTCCTGTTCTCCTAAAAATGCTGGGTCCATTTAATACGTTCAAACTGTGTTCTGTGTTCAAAGTAATATGCATATGTTACATGGTCAGCAAAATGTCATCTCAAGGCACTTCAAAGATACAATCCAAATCAAGCCAATTGTAATCCAATTAACTGTAACACAATCATAATCCAGTGAAATCAACTTCAAATGAAACCAGCAGATCACAGTGGAACTTTGACTCAATCCCCCCATCTTGAGCATGCACGAGGAAACACAGAGGGGAAAAAAACCTTTTAAGAGGAAGAAACCTCCAACTGAACCAGATATGAAAATCGAGTGAATTCAGACAGAAACTCAGAGTGAGGTCCAGGTGGACGATACACAACAACAAATAGAAGATAGAGATTCAGAGATTCAAAAGAGCTCAAACTAATCTTGGGTCTAGGACTGATTAGTAACTCTGATTTGAAGATAGCTGCCACTCCTCCTCCTCTGCCTTTGGTGCGAGGAATGGGAACTCAAATCAGACAGTTTGGATGTAACAGAGAGCAATTTTTAGCTACTGCCATTCAAAATACTCAAACAAACAAGCACTTATAAATATGCTATATGAATTTGCTTACGTAATTCTATAAATTTTTATGGCTATACGACATGGTAGAAAATACAACCCCGATTCCAAAAAAGTTGGGATATTGTTGACAATGTAAATAAAAACAGAATGCAATGATTTTTAAATCTCATAAACTAGTATTTTGTTGACAATGGACTCAAGAAACCAAGCTGACTGAATGAAAGGGAAAAGGTTAAAGGGGAACTCCGGGGCATTTGAAGCGCATTTCCATTGCTAGAGGTTGTCAAATACTGACAGTAGGACACAGACCGGTGTAAATCGGTGCTCCCTGTGCGGCGATTGCGCTGTTTGCGGAGCCTGTCATGCTAACCAAATACGTGGTGGCTAGGGGCAAATTCTAACCCTTCCACGTAAAACAACAACTTGCACACTGCAGAAACGTCACACCACTTTATAAACCATCCGACAATAAAGTCACAAGCCTTACCATCAAAACCATATGCATGGTTCTCACATTACTGGCATGGGGACGTTACCAAACAACTTTATAAACAGCATGTCACTTACCGGTTGTTGGTATGTGCGCGCATGTTATATTACTGGGCATGTATTGTTGTAATGTTTTAAATACTTGAACGCAGTTTTTCTAGAGAAGATAATTGTTTTGTATATGGGAGTATAGTCCATTGACTCTTTTGGGCTTTCACATGCGCAAGCGTACAACTAACCGGTGAGTTACTTGCTGTTTATAAAGTTGTTTTGTAACGTCCCCATGCCAGTAATGTGAGAACCATGCATATGGTTTTGATGGTAAGGCTTGTGACTTTATTGTCGGATGGTTTATAAAGTGGTGTGACGTTTCTGCAGTGTGCAAGTTGTTGTTTTACGTGGAAGGGTTAGCACTTGCCCCTTAGCCACCACGTATTTGGTTAGCATGACAGGCTGCGCAAACAGCGCAATCGCCGCACAGGGAGCGCCGATTTGCACCTGTCTGTGTCCTACTATCAGTATTTGACAACCTCTAGCAATGGAAATGCGCTTCAAATGCCCCGGAGTTCCCCTTTAACTAGTTGATTTTGGCATACAGAGGAATAAATCCAGTTGACAGGTAAATATTTCCAGGCAGAGTTCAGGGAACTAGGAATCCAGGGAGCAGGTTTACAGGAGAGAATCAACAAACTGGTGCAGGGTGACCTGGCCGGCAGGTGCGGACATCGAATATGTGGAACTCCTCTGTGCAGATGGCGACTCGAACTGGTGGCACGTGACGTAAAATGGACAAGATGGACAGACAAGCAGGAATCTCTTTGGAAGACACAGATGAACTGAGGAAGCTATGAGATCGGAGAAGCAGCTCTTCAGGACCGCTCACATAGTGTGTACAATGATCCAGCAGTGAGCGAAGATCAACCTGGGGAAGATAGACTGTTGCACTGATGAGATGATGGACTCAGTTCCATAGGCACAAGTAACGACCCCCCCCCCAAAAAAAAATATCATCAGAGATGCAGGCTTTGAACCAAGAACTGATAACAAGCTGGATGGTCCCTCTATATAGATGATGTGTCCCATCATGAGAAAAAATCATTTAGTACTTTGCAATATTTTTTTTTCTTTTTGACTTTTTAAGATTGTGCATGAGTGTGTTAATCCAGTAGTTTAAGACTGACCAAAGGAAGAAGTACGAGTATAAAGATGAGTGATGTAATGTGCCATTCTTGTTTTTATTTAAGGCAAGGCAAGGCAAGGCAATTTTATTTATAGAGCACAATTCATACACAGGGCAATTCAAAGTGTTAACACTATCTTAAACCTTTCCTAACCACAAAATTAGGTGATTGTTGAATAAAATCTATTCAGCATTCCTTGCCATAAATGGTGAATATCATTTTGAGGCTTAAAACTGATATCGATGTACTTTATAGTTCAACCAAAAATAATGGTCCCGAAAAAAGATTTCTGTATGTGGGGTGCCATGTTAAGGTATGGTGTGTCCAACGCAGGTTAACCCCTCCCTGCCTCCCAGAGTCTCAATATAATGTCCTCAAAACATGGCACATCTCTTTGCATTTTCGTCCGCCTTTAGGCTAGGTGGCCTTTCTTTGCTTTTTATAGTGAAAGTACCCCATGCCCATCCCCCAGCAGTACAACACACATACACACTTTAGTTACCCACTCCACCCCTTGTTGGGTGCTAGATCGTAGAGTTGGGTGGGTGGATTATGCAAGCATGAGTCTCGTAAAAGGCCTGCCATGGTCTTTCTCTGTGTGACGGATGGCTGGGAGACTGAACAGGCCTGTTTTGCATGAGAAGAGAAGGTGGTAGAGGGAAGAATAGAGGTCTATTCAAAGAGGCCTGTCACCCAAAACCACCCTCCTGCACCAAACCCTTACACCCACCCCTCATCCATTCCTTCATCATTTCATCTCGCCTCCTCCTCCCTTGTTCTCCTTCTACAGTGCCTGTCCTTTCTCCTTCATTTTGTGGTTTTGTTGGTCCATTTTCATTGGCTCTTTCTCACCCTTCAGTTTACTCCCCACCCCCACTTTGCTGTCATTCTTCTTATTTCATCCTAATTAATTTCTGTTTGAATTTCCTCTCCTTTCCATCAGAATGTTTATACCTTCACAAGTCCCAGAGCATTCAACTCCTCTCATTATTTTGTGCTATCGTAAGTCCACATCGACATCTCATAATCAAAGTTATTTCATTCCAAAAACAAAGTATGTGCTATCGTGTGCATATCTCCATGTACGGTCACTGGGACACTGTAAATAGATTCTAAATATCAATCCATACTTATTTCGTTTGTAGATATTCTGGCTGCTATTTATTCAATATTGTATATGATATCTTATTTTTTATTTTTTATAACCAATACATCACAATGTCTACACATTCACAGACATAAAATGATGTATATGCCATTTTTTTCTATCTTACTGTCCTTGCTGCTGTAAAATTTTGAATTTCTCCACTGTGGGACTAATAAAGGACTTCTTATCTTATGTGACTTGATGCTGAGATGAGTCTGAATCAGAAGTTGAGATGGTAGGAGATATTATGACATGATAAAAGAATTAAAGCATCACTATCATTGTCAATGTCTGTGTCCCACAGAAACAAAGAGAAAGTGTTATCAGTCACCTTGAGACTCTCTAAAACCTAACTATCAAGTTAGAAATCTCTGGGTAATATTGGACTCAGACCTGAACTTTAACAGCCACATTAAATCTGTAACATCAGCAGCTTTTTACCATCTAAAAAACATTGCCAGAATCAAAGGAATAGTGTCTAAACCAGACTTAGAGAGACTGATCCATGCGTTTGTCTCCAGCAGGTTAGACTGCTGTAACGGCCTGCTCACTGGGCTCTAAACGGGCTGTAAGACAGCTGCAGTACATCCAGAACGCTGCTGCTCGAGTCCTGACTAGAACCAGGAAATACGACCATATTAGTCCAGTGCTCAGGTCTCTGCACTGGCTTCCTGTCGCTCAGAGAATAGACTTTAAAACAGCTCTGCTTGTGTACAAGTCTCTTCACGGTCAAGCGCCAAAGTACATCTCTGACATGTTAGAGCCATATGAACCAACTCGGGCTCTGAGAACCTCAGGGAGGGGTCTCCTGCCCCAGGGAGGGGTCTCCTGCCCCAGGGAGGGGTCTCCTGCCTCAGGGAGGGGTCTCCTGCTGGGGCCCAGAGTCAGGACTAAACAAGGTGAGGCTTCGTTTCAGTTTTATGCTCCTAACATCTGGAACAGTCTTCCAGAAGATGTGAGACAGGCCTCAGCTCTGACAATGTTTAAACCCAGGCTGAAAACAGTTCTGTTTAGCTGTGCATATGACACCTGAAAGTATTTTATCTGCACTCTTCACTTTTAAATTAATTAATGATTATTTTAATGGGTTTTTAAATTTTTATTTTTTATTTATTTATAATGATTTTATTGCCTTCTTGTGATTTTATGTAGCTGTGAAGCACTTTGAATTACCTTGTGTACGAATTGTGCTCTATAAATAAAATTGCCTTGCCACTAGAGGATTTGACAAATGTTTTGTCCTTTAGTTCCTCCTATAGATGTGGGATGTTATGCCACCTTTGTAAAAACTAATGTCCATCTGAATTTCTACATGTATCGTAGATGTGAAAATGTGAATTTGTCATCAAGCTTTAGAGGTTGACAAAAACAGAACTGAGGTGCTAAATGAGCCTTCATCTGTGAGACAGATGATAAGGATAAGGTTATAATTGATCTTTCAGTGTTTGATGATTAACATAACAGGGATGAACAGGCTGATGTGGTAAAGTGTATTTCCTGTTTGTCCTAATACACAGCGCTGTAGTAAATGTCTGGACTATATAAACAAGTTTAATTAGTTTTATAACAGGAATCAACCACAGCTTCAGTCTTCAGTCTCTGATTTACAGCCTACACAGAGCAGAGGGAGAAATGATTATGATTGAATACTTTTCATGAATTTAAACCTGCATGTTAGCAGGTTTCACTGACATAGCTTGCTGTTTCTTCCCACATTGTTACTGTCCTAACAGACAAAATAGCTTCTGAAAACACCACAAAATGACTTCAAGACTGCCAGCTAGGATGTACAGTCTACACCTGCACGAGAAGACATAACCTGGCGCAGATGTGAGTGGTAGTACATAGACTATATGATCAGAATGTAAAAAAAAAAGATACAATGTGTGCATTCTGTTTCCTTTTAAACTTATACTTTTATGTACTTCTTAACTGTGTTTTTTCTATTGTACCTGTAAAGCGCTTTGTGACCCTGGTCTGTGAAAGGCGCTGTGCAAATAAAGCTTACTTACTTACTTTCCTCAGTCATAACAAGCTGATCTCTATTTAATCGTGATTATCAGTTAGTCTTCAGATTCATCAATCTAATTCATCATCTAAAATGACAAATTGGAATAGATTGTGTGTGACATCTGACGCTATCCTTTTAATTCCTGTTGCCACTACCATCTCCCTTCTACTGCAGTCATTCACTACAATGAACAGCCATTCAGAAAGAGCTCTGACAGCAATGTAACATGTTTAATTGTCTAAAAGAAATGTTGATGGAGTCTGACAAGGCCAATGGTTATTTACACAATGAAAATAAAAGAGAGACCGATGTTCACTGACACTACAGACGTGTGCCCAACAGCCCATTGTTGGATTGGTGTATAAGGGCCCTAACATGTTACAAGACTCAGAACAACATAATCATCTATTTGGAATCAAATATTACCCCTTTTTAAAAAAAAAGCTAGCTTCTGGTACCAGTTTTTCTTCAGAAGTTCAGAACTCTTGTCTTCTAAATTACTTGACAGTAACTACAAATATGATCATTTGTTGTCTTTAGACATTGTCTCGAACAGCAATGGTGAATGCAGCTCTGTGAAGTACACTGGACATCATTCACAAACACCCCCTTAAAGGCGGGGTAGGGGATCTTTTTCTGGAACATTTTTTTTACATATTGCTTGAAATACTCTTCACACCCCCATTGCAACCAATTAATTAAAAGTTTTGACACAAATATGAAAAGTTTTAGTGGCCTCTAGAACGTACAATCTAGGAAAAACGGTCCGTTCACAATGATTGGATACTGATGCCGTCTATCAAACTGCAATCTGCTCCTCCCCCCCCCCCTGTGCGCGTAACCTGCTCCGTGAACGAATTACGCGTCCAGAAGCTTGGCAGGAAGCTAAACTAGAGCCAGCTTGGCTAGCACCTAGCATTATTAAACGTATAGTTAGCATAAACTAAATACTAAATACTAAATACTAAATACGGCAACGATCGATGCTTGCTGTCAGAACAGCGCTCGTGCACCTTAGTGCTCGTTCATGTACTCTAGAGGCGTGCCTTCGGGGGGAAAGTGAAGAAAAGGGTTGGGACTTTTTACCTGTGTATTTTCAAAATGCTGCTTCGCTGGACTCAAAATCCAGGATCTCCTACCCTACCTTTAAGGAGCCATTTGAATAGTTTATGTTTATCATTTATTGTCTTTAAATATTATTATTTACAAATTCCATTTTTTTACATTCAGAACTTCATTTGTTTCTCTACATCTAATATAATTCCTGTTTTGAGTATGTATGAGTGAGTGAGTGTGAATGAATGAGTACGCCCTCTACAGGCAAAGGGGGAAATATGCCGACAGGTATATAGGTGTGCCATCCGGATGCCAATAGGAGGGTTCGGTGATGCGCACATCATCAAAGACCGTGGCAAAGAGAGGAAGAATGAATGGACATTGGAATCCAGAACATTAGAAACTTACAAAGACACTTGAACCCTTGAAGTGTGTAATTTATATTATTTCTGTTAATAAACCACAATCAACTTTATTTTCGACTCCTCGACTGTTTAACACGAGTCAGTGATCATCACACCGAACCCCAGGAATTGTCAAACAAACAAAGGTCAATGGGACACCAAAATAACACCAAGGTTTGGACAATACAATAGTCTTTGATGAACGCAAGAAGAACTGCTTCGTGGAACACTGAACATTCTTTGGATTTATGTGGAAAGGAACTCGCTGGACTTGGAAAGCGCAAACTTGAAGAACAAAGGAAAAAGCGGAGAACAAACATTTTAAAAGCAAAGCCCCTTCGAAGGTATGGAAACTTTGAGTTAATTGAACTGTCGGACTTTAAAGAAGACATATTGAACTTTTGAATACCCTTTTACGGACAAACTTTTGAGTTTTGAATTAAGGAGTATGCCTATATTTTTGTTTTAAGCTCCGCTTTTGGTTTGACTTGACGGCTCGAGAAGAAAACGCCATTATACCTTTCTGAAACTTTTTGAAAAGGATTTTTAAGTTTGATGGACACGTTTTGTTGAAAAGTAGCGACCCATTTTTGATTTATTATTTTTGCCTTAACGAAAAAGTAATTGTTTGCAATCGAAATGGCGGATTTGGAGCTAGAGGAAGAAAATTTGGAAATGAAGTATACGTCAGCAAAGATGCGCTTGTCTCGCCAAGGCAAAATGTCTCACCTGACGAGACGAATGGGAATAGTTGATACTTTGATGGCTGACAGAGACGGTTTAGATGAAGTAAAAGAAAATATGATCAAGTTTAATCAGCAGCTGGTAGAATTCAAAGAATTGCATGTCTCATTCCAACACACTTTAAGCGCAAAGGACAAAACCGACGACACAAAGGCCTGGTACAATCCGCGAATAGAGGAAATTAATCTGTTTATGGAAAACGTGTCTAAATGGATCTATGCTGTGGAAAGCAATGTAACCAGCTCAGAGACTGTGTTGCCTTTAGAACTGCAAACAGGTGCCGTCTTAGATGACGAAGACAGAAGTTCTGTAGCTTCAATGCGCAGTCGAACTTCTGCACGCAGCCAGTCCTCCACAAAGTCGGCGCGCGTAGTTGCTGAAGCTGAACAGGTTGCGTTACTTGAAAAGGCCAAAGCCTTAGAAAAAAGACACAGCATTGAAAATGAAGAAGCACAATTACAAGTGCAAATGCAGCTGCGAAAAGATGAATTAAGGAAAAAGAAAGAAAAACTTGACATGGAAGCAGAATTAAATGCAAACTCAGCCAAATTGCAATATCTTAAAGATGCTGAAGTAAAACCATTTGGTGACAGTGCAGGAGATGCAATGAATGAATACCTTGAACAAAGTACAGTGAGACTCAAGGAAAATGTAACTGTCCAGTTCCCATTTACCCCTGCAGCAGCTAGAACAGCAAGTAGAATCCCATCTGCAACCGCCAGAACACCAGCTGCACCTATAGCCATTGGTGGTGGTAGGCTATATGGGCCAGCACCCCGAACCCCATTCCCTCAAACGCCGCTAGTGCGACCAGGAGGAAACCAGGGCACTGATGCCATCACCAGAGTTATGGAAATGCAAAACTGGCTAACCAGTCTGCTCATAAAGCAGCAAACATTGACTACTCTACCCAAAGGCAACATTGAGAACTTTAATGGTGACATATTACAGTACAAGTCATTCATTCACTGGTTTGATCACATCATTGAGGTCAAAACTGACAATAACCATGACAGGCTGCTGTACCTCATTCAGTACACTAGGGGGAAAGCACAAGAGCTCGTCAAAAGTTGCCAGCTGATTGATGATGCCAGCAGAGCCTACAGGAAGGCCAGAAAGCTGTTAGACCAGCACTTTGGGAATGAGTACAGGATCTCATGCGCCTATATTGAAAAGGCACTCTCACGGCCCACAGTTAAAACAGAAGATGTGAAAGCTCTGCAGGACTTTGCATTGTTCTTGAGGAGTTGCTGTAATGCCATGGAAAATGTGGAATACATGGAGGAGCTGGACACCATCTCAAACATGAAAAGCATTTTGCTAAAGTTACCCTATAGATGGAGAGAAAGGTGGCGTGTGGAAGCATGCAAAATTCAAGAACAGAATATCCGAGTCAGAATGAAGGACTTGGTCAACTTCATTGAAAAACAAGCCACCATTATTTCTGACCCAGTGTTTGGTGACATCCAAGATTCAAGCACTAAAATGAAACCCAAAATGCCAGTGAAACCACCTGCCAAAGGAAGCTTTGCTACAAAGGTGGATGTGACGTCAACTGCAGTACCATCAACCACCACATGTCTGTTCTGCACTGGTGAGCATAACCTGGAGACATGCACACAGTTTGACACAAAGCCACACAGGGACAAAATCACATTCCTCAAGCAGAGTGGAATTTGTTTTGGATGCCTGACCAAAGCCAGTCATATTAGCAAAGACCGTGCAAAGCGCCTTACCTGCTCAATTTGCAACAAGCGACACCCCAGTGCATTACACATCAAATCCGCAGTGTCAACATCAGAACAGACATTTGCCAGTACCATCAAGTCTTCATCTGATGTGGGTGAGCATATTGGGGCTGGTAGCACACACAAAACATCGAACTGTGCCATGTCAATTGTACCTGTGCAGGTCAAGTGCAACAAAGATAGCAGAGTCATCAACACCTATGCCTTCTTAGATCCTGGCAGCTCTGCAACATTTTGCACAGAGAATCTAATGCACAAATTGAACATCCCTGGAAAAAGGACCAATATACTGCTAAAAACAATGAACCAAGAAAAACCTGTTGATACTTACCTGGTAAAAGGACTGGAGGTCAGTGCGTTAAAGGAGAACAACTTCATTGCACTCCCAGAAACATACACCCAGTCCTCCATGCCTGTGGATACAACAAACATACCTAAAACTGAGGAACTAAGAAAATGGACTTACCTGAACGAAGTGCATATTCCAACAGTGAATGCCGAAGTGGAGCTATTGATTGGAAACAATGCTCCTAAGGCTCTAGAACCATGGAACGTAATCAACAGCTGTGGAAAAGGACCTTATGCAGTGAAAACCCTACTGGGGTGGGTTATCAACGGTCCCCTAGAAGCCACGCCCACTGCAGATGCTGGTGAGTGTCATACTGTGAGTGTAAACAGAATATCTGTTGAGAAATTGGAGAACTTACTTGTACAGCAGTACAATCATGATTTTAATGAAACAGTGGATGACAAAGAAATGTCAATGGAAGACAGAAAGTTTGTGAAAATTGCTGAACAGTCAGTCAAGCTGCAAAATGGTCATTACAGCATAGACTTACCTTTTCGAAGTGACTGTCCAGTGATGCCGAACAACTACCAGGTTGCAGAACAACAGCTAATGAGCCTCAAAAGGAAATTCAAAAGAAATGAACAATTCAGACTTGATTACACAGAGTTCATGGAAAATGTGATAAGCAATGGACATGCAGAAGTGGTACCACAAGCTGGAAGTCAACGAGCTGATGGAAGGCTCTGGTATGTCCCACATCACGGTGTTTTCCATCCAAAGAAAGGCACCATCAGAGTGGTGTTTGACTGTGGCGCCACATACCATGGAACATCTCTCAATGCTGCACTCCTCCAAGGCCCAGATCTGACAAGCACTCTCATTGGTGTGCTCACAAGATTCAGACAACATCCAGTAGCCTTGATGGCTGACATTAAGTCAATGTTTCACCAAGTCAGAGTGTCAAGAGGTGATGTTGACTTTCTTCGCTTCCTCTGGTGGCCTAAAGGTGACGTATCTCTGCCCCCTGTTGAGTACCGCATGACTGTGCATATCTTTGGAGCAGTGTCCTCTCCAAGCTGTGCAAACTTTGCACTAAGACAGACAGCTAAAGACAATAGAGGCACTTGTAGTCCAGATGTGGTGAGCACAATTGAATCAAATTTTTATGTTGATGACTGTTTGAAGTCTCTTGAAACAGAAGAACAAGCAGTGGAGCTGATGAGAGAACTTACCTGTGTCTGCCACAAGGAAGGATTTCACCTTACCAAGTGGGTGATTAACAGCCGCACTGTACTTGCACATGTACCCAAAGAAGATAGAGCCACTGAAATGAAAGAGCTGGATTTGGACGGAGACAAATTGCCCACAGAAAGAGCATTAGGCTTGCTGTGGTGTGTGGAAAGTGACACATTCAAGTTTAATATCTCCATCCCTGACAAAGCACCCACAAGGAGAAACATACTGTCAATGGTCAGTTCTATATATGACCCTCTGGGTTTCCTGTCTCCTCTAACTCTGCCTGCCAAGTTGCTCCTGCAGGAGCTTTGCAGACTGAAGTGCAGCTGGGACCATCCAATACCCCAGGCGTGTGTGGAGAGATGGAGAAGATGGGTGGCTGGTCTGGATGAGCTGAAAGACTTCAGAGTGGCACGCTGTGTGAAGCCAAGTGAAGCTGGAACGTCTGTGGAGGTTGAACTCCATCACTTCTCAGACGCAAGTGAGCAAGGCTATGGTACAGTCAGTTACCTGCACCTACATTCAGAGACCCACACTGTGAACATCGCCTTCATGCTCGGCAAGGCCAGGGTGGCGCCACTGAAGCAGATGACCATACCTCGCATGGAGCTGGTGGCAGCAGTCGTAGCAGTGAGAGTGGACATGATGCTCAGAAGAGAATTGGAGATGGAGCTGAACAGCTCAACATTCTGGACGGACAGCCAGTCAGTGCTGAAATACATAGCAAACCAACACACAAGATTTCGAACATTTGTAGCCAATAGAATTGCTGTTATAAGAGAGAATACAGACATCTCGCAATGGAGATACATTGGAACTAAACTGAACCCGGCTGATGTTGCAAGCAGAGGAGTGAAGGCAACCACCTTTGTGAAATGCAGAGAGGGCTGAATGGACCAGAATTCCTTTGGACATCAGAGGGTGAGTGGCCGCAGAACCCATTACAGTCATTGTCACTTTCAGAAGATGACCTTGAGGTGAAGAGTTCAGCCACATGCAATGCTGCAATCCAGAAGTGTGGTAGTCCCACATGGCAGTTACTACATCACTACTCAAGCTGGAGCAAGCTGAAGAGAGCTGTGGTGTGGTATCTGAAGCTGAAGGATTACCTCACATTGAAATTGAAAAGAAAACAGCAGTCACAGCAGGTTGTGATCCCAAAGACACGGAGCCAAAGCAAGACCCTGGATGACGAGATGAAGACACTGGGTGGACGTTGCATTTCCATGGATGACCTGCAGAGGGCAGAGAAGGCCATTGTGGTATTCTGCCAACATCAGAGGTATCCAGAGGAACTTGCAAGATTGAACACATCTGCTGCTGACACTGGACTGAGCCGAAAGAGCACCATCTACAAACTGGACCCTGTGCTGGAGGATGGAGTTTTGAGGGTAGGAGGAAGACTGAAGAGGGCAGCAATGCCTGAAGAGGCCAAGCGGCCAATGATACTCCCCAAAGACCTTCATATCTCCACACTCATTCTCCGACACATCCATGAGCAACTTGGACATGCTGGAAGAAACCACGTGCTCTCTCAGCTCAGAAAAAGATATTGGATCGTGAATGCCAACTCAGCTGCCCGCAGAGTCCTGTCAAAATGTGTAGTGTGCAGGCGTGTGAGAGGGAAAAGAGGTGAGCAAAAAATGGCTGACCTGCCAAAAGAAAGACTCACAGCTGATCTTCCACCATTCAGCAACGTTGGTGTTGACTACTTTGGACCCTTTGAAACTAGAAGAGGAAGAAGTCTCATTAAGCGCTATGGTGTCATATTCACCTGCATGTCAAGCAGAGCTGTGCATCTGGAGATGGCACACGCATTAGACACAGATTCATGCATTAATGCTCTCAGACGTTTCATCAGCAGGAGAGGTCAGGTGACACACATACGCTCTGATAATGGAACCAATCTGGTTGGAGCCAAGAAGGAGCTGCAAAACGCCATCACAAGCTGGAACTCTGAAAAGATCCACAATGCAATGCTCCAGAAAGGCATCCAGTGGTCCTTTAACCCACCTGCAGCCTCACACCATGGCGGAGTATGGGAGAGACTGATCCGGATGGTGAGACAAGTCATTCTTTCTACTGTACAAGAACAAACACTGGCCGATGAAAGTTTACATACACTGCTCTGTGAAGTGGAAGCAATTCTAAACAGTCGCCCCATCACAACAGTATCTGACGACAAATGTGACCTGGAAGCCCTAACACCTAATCACATTCTGCTCCTCAAATGCCATCCTTCCTTTCCTCCTGGGCTGTTCAAACAGTCTGACATGTACATCACAATGTCTCCTATTGCGAATCCTCTTCTCACTCTTGTCCACTTCTGCCTTACCTTTGCTACAGGAAAGGCAGAAGTGGACAAGAGTGAGAAGAGGATTCGCAATAGGAGACATTGTGATGGTGGTGGACAGCACAGCCCCCCGTGGATCCTGGGTTCTGGGAAGAATTGAAGATGTTCTACCAGACTCCAAAGGGCTTGTGAGAACAGTGAAGATCAGAACGAAGACTGGTGTATATGACAGACCAGTGACAAAACTCTGTCTGCTATTGGAATGTGCAGAAAGTTGAGTATAATTAATTATGATTTTGATAGATGTCTTGTTAATGTTTACATTGAAAAATAATAATGCATTGAAGCATTTTTAGGCTCCTTTTAAGTATTTATGTTTGATAATTGTTGCCCATGCACACAATTAGGGGCCGGTGTGTACGAGCCATTTGAATAGTTTATGTTTATCATTTATTGTAGTTAAATATTATTATTTACAAATTCCATTTTTTTACATTCAGAACTTCATTTGTTTCTCTACATCTAATATAATTCCTGTTTTGAGTATGTATGAGTGAGTGAGTGTGAATGAATGAGTACGCCCTCTACAGGCAAAGGGGGAAATATGCCGACAGGTATATAGGTGTGCCATCCGGATGCCAATAGGAGGGTTCGGTGATGCGGACATCATCAAAGACCGTGGCAAAGAGAGGAAGAATGAATGGACATTGGAATCCAGAACATTAGAAACTTACAAAGACACTTGAACCCTTGAAGTGTGTAATTTATATTATTTCTGTTAATAAACCACAATCAACTTTATTTTCGACTCCTCGACTGTTTAACACGAGTCAGTGATCATCACACCGAACCCCAGGAATTGTCAAACAAACAAAGGTCAATGGGACACCAAAATAACACCAAGGTTTGGACAATACAGCAGTCATTCACTACAATGAACAGCCATTCAGAAAGAGCTCTGACAGCAATGTAACATGTTTAATTGTCTAAAAGAAATGTTGATGGAGTCTGACAAGGCCAATGGTTATTTACACAATGAAAATAAAAGAGAGACCGATGTTCACTGACACTACAGACGTGTGCCCAACAGCCCATTGTTGGATTGGTGTATAAGGGCCCTAACATGTTACAAGACTCAGAACAACATAATCATCTATTTGGAATCAAATATTACCCCTTTTTAAAAAAAAGCTAGCTTCTGGTACCAGTTTTTCTTCAGAAGTTCAGAACTCTTGTCTTCTAAATTACTTGACAGTAACTACAAATATGATCATTTGTTGTCTTTAGACATTGTCTCGAACAGCAATGGTGAATGCAGCTCTGTGAAGTACACTGGACATCATTCACAAACACCCCCTTAAAAAATGAGATATTTATTGCTGTCACTATTGGCTTTAATTATTGTGCTTTTAGCCATTGGTTGAGACATGTTTAGCTAGTGATGCCTACACGGTGCATTCAAATTTCATGTCATATGTCCTGGCAGCCAAATCCATTCAGTTTGTTAAAGGACAAGACCGTTTTTTTGACATTGGGCCCTTGATTTCACATTATAACATGATGTTCTACTCACCCCTGCTTGTTGTTGCTAATTTGGAGCTGTTCCGAAGATATTCGAGAGGCGTCTGGCTACTCTCTTGAGATATTCGGCCTATTCGCTTACTTAAAAAAATCCTGGTTACTGTAATTTTGAATTTTTGTCATAAAGTGGGTGTTACTGACGTCATCGTCGTGCTACTACCACAGACAGCCCACAGACCTGCTGCCTATTTATTCATTCGGCTAAAATTCAAAATTACAGTAACCAGGATTTTTTTAAGTAAGCGACGCACCTCCACGTTATCAGTGCTAGTGTACAGTAATTAATAAATTATAAACAGCATAGTTTGTGCCTGTATAAGCTTGCCCATAGGAAACCGTTTCATGGCCGAATATCTCAAGAGAGCAGCCAGACGCCTCTCGAATATCTTCGGAACAGCTCCAAATGACCAACAACAAGCAGGGGTGAGTAGAACATGTTATAATGTGAAATCAAGGGCCCAATGTCAAAAAAACGGTCTTATCCTTTAACATTCCACGTTTC
This sequence comes from Odontesthes bonariensis, assembly GCF_027942865.1. Taxonomy (NCBI): domain Eukaryota; kingdom Metazoa; phylum Chordata; class Actinopteri; order Atheriniformes; family Atherinopsidae; genus Odontesthes; species Odontesthes bonariensis. The sequence continues at coordinate 35,178,515 of NC_134524.1, read as the reverse complement.
CGTTCTCACCTTTCACTCCGACTGCAGCTGCACCTGATAGTAACACTGTGAGTGTGATTGAAATGGATATATGGAGATTTTTTAAGAATAAAGTATGGCATCATCCCTGCTGGTACAACTATTTAGCGAACTCCAGCTAATTACTCCACATGATAGCGATCAGAGACTTTGGCACAGTACTTTGTATAATCAGGAAACAAGTGTAGAAAATATTTGCTTGTCTGTATTTTCAGAATTAAAAACATTGTGAAGATATGATAGAAAAAATAACAAACTGAGTTTCTCTAATTCCTTTTTGTCTTTTAAAAAGAACAAAAAACATTGTACCCTTATTTTGCTTTAATAAATGAGTTATTTGAGAAAAGTTCCTATTTATCTCGTCAAATTTCACTATGAGTTTTATCAGTTTTTTCCCTAAATAACTCACAGGAAGCAGTCACTCTTACTGCACATGGCACCTTTACTTGCTTCGTGGCAAAAACCGGAACTCAATACACATATCCCAGCATTCCCTGGTACACTGACAACTACGGCACAAACAAAGTTGCAAAATACAAAACTCAAAGTTTGATACATCACAAGTTCCAGATTCTTTCTTTGGTTATTCTGCTGTATTCTGTATGAAAGTAAAAATATGTTTTCTTATTGAACCAATCTACACGGTAGTAATTGTTCAACATTCTTTAGACCTGCAACAAGCTGCTCGATGGTGTGTAGATAGCAATGTTCCACACTACTCTGATAGCGGACTTGTGTCTGTGCTTGTCCTGTTGGATCTCAGTGCTGCATTTGATACGGTCGATCACAGTATCTTATTACACAGACTTGAACATGTTATTGGGATTAAAGGAACTGCATTAGGCTGGTTTAAGTCATATTTATCTGATAGATTTCAGTTTGTTCTTGTAAATGAAGAATCTTCCTCACACACCAGAGTAAGTCATGGAGTTCCCCAGGGTTCTGTGCTTGGACCGATTCTTTTCACTTTATACATGCTTCCATTAGGTAACATTATTAGACAGCATGGCATAAATTTCCATTGCTATGCTGATGATACTCAGCTGTACTTATCTATAAAACCAGGTGAACCCAATAGGTTGGTCAGACTACAAGCATGTCTTAAAGACATAAAGACCTGGATGACTCAGAACTTTCTGCTTCCAAAGTGGGATGGATGCCGTCTCTCCTCATCAGACCAGGTTTTCTCCAGAAAGATTGCCAGTTATCTATGTAGCCCACGTTGTTTGCTGGACACCATCTAGACAGCCAGCGATTGTAGGACGACATGCGGCTAAACATGTCATCACTGGTCAGATTTGGCAGGGGTCCAGAGAAAACTACGGAGTCCCACATTGTTTTGGCAAAATTACACACCGATGCAACATTAATGTTAGTGACCTCCGATTGGCGTAACCGGGTGTCATTAACGCCGACGTGAATAACTATTTTACCATATTTACGTTTATCCTTAGCCAGCAGTTTTAAATAGGATTCTATGTCGCCCGCTCTGGCCCCTGGAATGCATTTGACTATGGCCGCTGGTGCCTCTAATGCAACGTTTCTGACTATGGAGCTGCCAGTTACCAGGGTTTTGTCCTCAGCGGGTGTGTCGCTGAGTGGGGAAAATCTGTTAGAAGCGTGGACAGGTCGAGGGTGAACAACGGGCTTGACTTTAAGGCTATGCCTCTTCCTGACAGTCACCCAGCCACCCTGAGGTCCCAGCTGCTTGTGGCAAACTGGGGTATAGCGAACAGGATTTACTACGCTAGGTGGCTCCACACTGGCTAAAGGGACCTGGCTCGCTATCGGGCGATTTTCAACGGTTCAGAGCCGAGCTTCCAATTCAGATAACCTCGCCTCCAAAACTACAAAAAGACTACATTTGTTACATGTACCATTATCGCTAAAGGAGGTAGAGGAGTAACTAAACATCTGACACACGGAGCAGGTGGAAGCAGGAGATGGAGGGAGAGAACTGGTAGCCATGCTAAGCTAGAGAACCAGACACACTGTTAGAAAAATTAAAGTGTGTGAAAATACCAAAGATCTATGTAAATGGGTGCTAGAATAAAACAAATAGTATGTGATCGGGTTATAAAATGTTTTTTTGCTTTAAATCAAGGTGCTTATAGAAAAAGCTTATTTGACAACACGATAAAGCAGCAAAAAGTGTGCTTACAAAAAGGTTTAAATGTCTTATGACTGTGCTCACATTAAAATATGATGCACAGCAGATTCTAAAAATTAGAATTGAATAAAATAAAAGATGTTTTTACAACCAGAATGTCAACTGAAATGACATTAAATTCAAAGAAAATATAATTTCCCAAAGGGAAATTATATTGTTGCAATATTTATTTTTCCAACAATCATTGCAAGCTTGCATCATGTATGATTATTGGTACTGGCAGAAATAAGTTCCTGTATCTCTCTGTATGAAACCTCATAGTTCCCACTCTCAGAGGCTCAGCAGGAAGAGCAGTTGTCTGCAGTGGAAGGTTGGAGGTTTTGACTTCTAGCTTTCCCAGACCACATGCTGATAGTGTCCTTGGGCAAGACACTGAACCCCATGTTACCTTCGATGAGTCCATTGGTGTGTGAATGTGCGTGATAGATGAAAGAAAAGCAGTGTGTAGACCATACAGACTAAAGCCTGATTTATGGTCGGTGACGCAAGACGCAACGCAAGCCCTTGCGCGGTTGCAAGCCCCCCCTTGCGTGCTTGCGTGTGTCACCTCAATTTTCTAAACTTCACGCAAGACGCAAGCCACTGGCTGTGGTCGAAACCGCCTACTACTTGAAAACGGCATACTCATCGATCTGACAGTATGCAGAGCGTTTACACACAGTGCACTTCACTCCTGCCCGAGCCCAAATCAGCCGGCCTGAAAAGCTGATTTCCCTTAAGCTATAAACTCTGTAAATATATAACTTTAGCAACATTTGAAACATTTTCAGGCGAGAAAGTAGTCGTTTAGACCCCCAAGGTGTTGAAAATCTGACAAAATACCGGCTATTTACAAGAAGAAGAAGCATGAATCCACTCGAAGAGAGACTTGCCGAAGAGGTCCTGGCGGTGAATTTCCTTTCATCGTAGTAGGCTTGTCATTGAAAAAATCCGCTACTCCACCTACTGTCCTGGCGGTGAATCGCCACGCAGCACACGCAACCGCCGACAAAGCTAAATGAAGTATAAACGTCTTGAGGCATAAACGTCTTGAGCCATTAACGCAAGCGCAAGGGCAGTTAAAAGAGGTATAAAGGCTGAGTTATACTTCTTTTAACTGCCCTTGCGCTTGCGTCTTACGCTTGTGTTAGTGGCTTGAGACGTTTATGCTTAATTTATTTTGCTTTGCCGGCGCTTGCGTGTGCTGCGTGGCGATTCACCGCCAGGACAGTAGGTGGAGTAGCGGGATTTTTCAATGACAAGCCTACTACGATGAAAGGAAATTCACCGCCAGGACCTCTTCGGCAAGTCTCTCTTCGAGTGGATTCATCATAGACATAATATTTTATACATAATATATTATATATATTATGTCTATGGGATTCATGCTTCTTCTTCTTCTTCTTCTTCTTCGCTTTCTACCTTGGCGTTTGAAAACAGCGGTCTTTTATTAGGGGATGAAACCGGAAGATGAACACGCCGCCGGATGTGATGTAGATAGTGGCTTGTGGTCGCGTCCAGAGTGGCTGCTCTATAGCTCTGCTCGCGTCTTGCGTCTTGCGTCTTGCGTCTTGCGTCTTGCGTGAAGTTTAGAAAATTGAGGTGACACACGCAAGCACGCAAGCGGGGGCTTGCAACCGCGCAAGGGCTTGCGTTGCGTCTTGCGTTACCGACTATAAACCAGGCTTAAAGGCTGAGTTATACTTCTTTTAACTGCCCTTGCGCTTTCTTCTTGCGCGTATGTTAATGGCTCGAGACGTTTATACTTCATTTAGCTTTGTCGGCGCTTGCGTGTGCTGCGTGGCGATTCACTGCCAGGAGAGTAGGTGGAGTAGCGGGTTTTTTAAATGACAAGCCTACTATGATGAAAGCAAATTCACCGCCAGGACCTCTTCGAGTGATTCATGCTTCTTCTTCTTGTAAATAGCTGGTATTTTGTCAGATTTTCAACACCTTGGGGGTCTAAACGACTACTTTCTCGCCTGAAAATGTTTCAAATGTTGCTAAAGTTATATATTTACAGAGTTTATAGCTTAAGGGAAATCAGCTTTTCAGGCTGGCTGATTTGGGCTCGGGCAGGAGTGAAGTGCACTGTGTGTAAACGCTCTGCATACTGTCAGATCGATGAGTATGTCGTTTTCAAGTAGTAGGCTTGCGTCTTTTCTTGCGTGAAGTTTAGAAAATTGAGGTGACACACGCAAGCTCGCAATGGGGGGCTTGCAACCGCGCAAGGGCTTGCGTTTCTTCTTGCGTCTTGCTTTGCGTCTTGCGTTACCGACTATAAACCAGGCTTAACTCAGGCTTAAGAAGTTCTGTATGAGTGTGTGTGTGTGTGTGTGTGTGTGTGTGTGAGTGAGTGGGTGGGGTGAATATGGCTTGTAGTGTTAAAAAGTGCTTTAAGTGATCAATTAGATCAACTAGAAAAGCAGAAGATGATAAACTAAAATTAGACAACAGAGATAGGAGGCTGCAGGTAAGCACGTGAGACTGGAACAATGCTTCCTGGTCTCAACCCTGGGTTGACAGATTAAAAAAAAAATTCGGCCACATTTCTAGATACAAGAGTTGCCCTTTGCAAAGTGGGATGGATGCCATCTCTCCTACTCAGTATTAATTTAGGTGTGCTTTTATGATATAATCTGTGCGAGAACCCAAGCAAAAAGGTTTCTGGGGATCAATAAGAAATTTTAACATCGAAAACATAATCCAGAGGATGTTTACACAGCATTTTGTGCAAGATTATGTTTTTTTTTACTGCTGCTAAGCAACGTGTGATAGTTCCATGAAATAAGTTATGAAAGGTAGCTGTAACATTATTCCTCATTTGATATCATTTCACATTATATCACAACTTCCTAACATAAATTACTGACATGGATGAGAGAGCATCACCTGCAACTCAACCTCTGAAACAGAGCTGCCGGTCTTCCCAGCCAAGCAAACCATACAGCCCAACATCTCTGTCAAAATTGACTCTGTCACTTGTTCCTTCTCAGATTGCAAGTCATTTGGGTTATTTTCCAAATTTAAAGCAATTGACCTTCTCTGAGCATGTGGCCTCTGTTGCCCAGTCGTGCCGCTATCCACTATTCAACATAAGAAAGATCAGGTCGATCCTGATACAACAGGCTACCCAGCTCCTGGTACAAACCATGGTCATTACTTGCCTTCACTACTGCAGCGCTACTAACGGGCCTCCGGGCTCATGGCGCTACAGATGGTCCAGAATGTGGCGGCACGTCCGGTTTTCCATCTCCTGAAAAGGGCGCGTCACCCCTCTGTTTATTGAGCTACACTGGCTACCTGTAGCTGCTCACATCGAATTAAAATCTCTAATACTAACCCATAAACAGATTTCTCGGTCTGCTCCCACCTACCTCAATGCTCTCATACAGACCCGTTACCCTTCGGCTCCTTTGTTCCTCCAAAGAACATCATCTGGTGCTGCCACCCCCACGTGGCACTCCAGACTATTGTCATCAATGGTCTCCCCTTGGTTCAATGACCTACCAAGTACTACCAAAGCAGGGGTGACCCTCATGACCTTCAAGAAGCTCTTGAAAAACATATCATTCACCTATCATCAAGCCCCCACCTTTTTTTTTTTCTTGGACTGCACTTAACTCAACTAAACATAGATTTAGAAATATGCTCGATTGTTAATTCTCCTTTTTCCTTGAAAGTTGCTTTGGATAAAAAAATCTGCTAAATAAATAAATGCAAACGTAAAAGCAAAGCGAAATGCATAGTTGGGTGCAGAGCATGTGAACGGAGCGGAGCGCAGCGCAATTCCCGCTCCCCGCTCAGGAGGATGTTCGCTCATTCGCTCCCCGCTCAAAGTTGCGCCAGGACGCTCCGCGCTCACCTTAATTTTCCTGCTGCTCAGGCGAAATCGCTCCACACTCGCTCAAATTTTCAGGAGAAGGAATTTTCTGACATTTTTACTTCATGTAATTATGACAGGGCCCTGGGACACACGGCGTTTGATTTAATGATGTGACCGGTGTATTGTCTTATTTAACTGGCTGTTAAATTATCGCCACTCTGACGTACAAAAAATAATGTTTAGAAAATGTTGGGCGCCAGGTAGAAAACTACCACGTCAGGACGAAGCCCACCAGATTACTCAGCTTAAATATGCATCACACGACACAGCAAAGAGAGACCCCAGGCTGGGCTAGGCAGGAGGAGGGAGAGGCGTGCGTGCGTGTGTGCGTGCGTGTGTGTGTGTGTGTGCGTGTGCGTGTGTGTGTGTGTGTGTGTGTGTGGCCGCGAGAGCATCAGCAGAAACGGAAGCAAAGCAGAGGAAACGAGGCTCACGGTTAGAACTAGCACCTGAGCAGTCAGATTAATTCAGACAATCAGAAAGGGGAATATGTCTTCACCAGAGGTGGAAAGAGTACTGAAAAATTGTAATTAAGTAAAAGTATCTTTACTTTGCCTAAATTCTACTCAGAGTAAAAGTAAAATTACCCATCTCAAAATTTACTTGAGTAAAAGTACAAAATTACATCATTTAAAATGTAATTTGAGTAAAAGTTACTTAATTACTTTCAGTTTCTTAATGCAAAAAAGGATGAGTCATGAATCAAATTCAGTACAAGTTGTTTTAATCGATTTCGAGGTGTATTAAAGTGCACATCCACACTTGCAAAAGATCAACTGGGCTCAGGAACATACTTCCTCACAAGGACAGTCACAACTTGTACCATAAAGTGCAAACAATTTTCAGTCCTACTGTCCAACGGACAACACTATGATAAGAATAAAGAAATTTAAACTACAATCAAAGTATTAAAAAAACAAAATGCACACAAAATTAAGTGCCCACAGGATACCACAAATCAAACTAAAATGCCACAGAGTCCCACATCTCAAAATAAAACAAAACGTTCACAGGATCCCACAATTTTAAAGTAAGTGCCCACAGGATCCCACAAATCTGCCCATAATCTACAACTGTAGACCGGAAAAGCTCTTGTTCAATTTCAGCAGCAGCTGATTTTCGAAGTTTTTTGCTGTAAGTCTTGCTCTCTTTGCTGTGAAGAGCAACCCGGCTGAACTAAAAAGCCTCTCACAGGCAGCTGAGGAAGGGATGGTTCGGAGTAGATTCACCCTGGGGTCATTTGAACCGTGACATCCAGCCAAGTAGCCCACCCGAAGTTTTTCCGAAATTACAAATTACTCATAAAAAGTACTCAATTACAGTAACGTGAGTAAATGTAATTTGTTACTTTCCACCCCTGGTCTTCACGGTACCTGACCTGTTCCGAGCGTTCCCGTGTCCCAAAACTCCAGACGAAATACACAATCCACGCTCGATAGCGTTTGTAGGCCCTACAGTTCGGGCGTTTCCCTGTTTATTATCCGCACTCTCTGCAGCTAATGCTAGCTCCGCCACACATAGAACACACCGTTGCGCCCTCGACTTGAATTGCTCACTTCCTCATTTACTACGGGTGACAAGGCCCGCGTGGCTGCTTGTCCCCAGCTGTGAACGTAACATCTCGCTCCACTCATGTTGCCCCGCGTTTCCTATTTAATTATTAATTTATTACACTAGACTACATTAAATCAAAAATGTTATTTTACAAATTTTACAATCCGGAGCGGAGCGAAATCCTCGCTCCGGCTTTTGAACTGAAAACCGCTCTGCGCTCTGACCATATTTCACCGCTCCGCTCCACGCTCCGCTCACATGCTCTGATTGGGTGACAGAACACCTGCAGCACTAAAGGTTAAACTACATGGCAACGATCAGCTCACAATGTGCCACTTACTCATTAAGCTCAACAAAGTATGAAGTGAACTTAGCTCAGCTTTGTTCTTAAGCCAACAATATGTTCACCTGTCCTAAGTAAAAAGTAAAAATAAGTTATACAAGTAGGGTTCTTTTTAAAAAAAATGACTGTTTCCGACAAAAAGTCAAATTTAAACGAGCAACACGTGAACATGACTGACATAACACCTTTGGTATTGTTATATTAGTTATATTGTTACATATTAATAAATATGAGAAATGCCTGTTTTGTGGCTACTTCCTCCGTGTCAGTTGGAAGAAAATGGCGACGCGCGGCGGCAACAACAGTACACCTTCAAACTTTGTTTGGACAGATGATGAGGTCCAGTTGCTCCTGAACACGACACTGAACTACAAAGCCAGGAAGGCAGTGGATAATGTGGATTGGGAGAGTGTCCAAAATAAATATAGTGAGATATGGGAGTCGTTCATGGAGAACTACCCACTTAACGTGTGCAAAAAACGCACTTCTGCGTTTTGAACTGTTCCTACGGCGACGAGAGGTTGGATCGTTTTCAAGATCTCCACTCTGGAGGGCGTTTGCGTTTTCTCCGTTTTGAACTCCTAAAAACGCCGTCGCCGTGTGCAAGATAGGCACATCTGTCGAAATGTTCTGCGTTTATCTGTCGTTACCGTTGTCGTGGGCACGTAGCCTCAGACTGAAGTCATCTGCAAGTCTGAATGTGGGAGGTTTGATCCCTGGCTTCCCCAGTTTACATGTAGGGGCTTCCCAGTGTATGAAACCCCACTTTGGCTCCTATTTTGTGTCCAGATTAGGTTACATAGACCAAGAAGTGCTGTATGAGTGAATGGATGAATGTGGCTTGTTGGGTAAAAGTACTTTGATTGGCCATATAAATCCATTTACCAGTTATAACTAATCAGAAGTGTTCTGCAAGTAATATATATCAAGAAGTTGAGGAAAGTCTATGTGAAAAATGACTTTTTTAAAATGTTTTTTAAGCAATGACATTCTTTCATCATAATCCAAAGTCACTGCCAGGTCCTTGACAAATGAAAGAATAAACCAGTTGTTCTGTTTTCATCTGGCTAACTGGGGAAACTATGCTCAGCTGTTTAGCTTGTTAAGGAATGAGAAACTGTGACAGAGCAGTCTGTTAATGTCAGGGAGAGATTGGTGAAGTCCGTAAGCGAAGGACAAGCATGGCCTCCATTTCTCCTACTTGTTTTTTCTGCTGGAAAAACAGCCTCCAGTTTTGTGCCTCCTCCCGCGATGAGTGACGCTGTTTGGGTGAGTTAATGCATCTTTACTTGGCCCTGTTGGCTGGCTTTAGGAATGTATGGAGCTCGGGTTCAAAGCACACCACTTCGCGGTGTTAACTGGTGAGTCTGATAAGGTAAACCCATCCTTTGACTTGATTCAGCGGCTGAGTGGAGCCCGCTCTGAGAGGCCGGAGAACGGGTCTTAGAACGGGTCTTAGAACGGGTCTTAGAACGGGCCACTTCTCCTCTGCCTGCCTCCATATGCCAGTTTACATTCGCCTTCTTATGAAAACCTTTCTGTGGGACCGGCCTGCTCTGGAATGTCCCCCCTCCCAACTCCATTGACAACAAGTGTCTCGCGCACCGTCGGAACCTTTTCAGATTCAAATGCACGGACTCAGAGAAAAGCCCCCTTAGCTTTCCTATTGGCTAACTGCAGGGGGACGGGGGACGGGGGGGTGCGGGGGGGTGCGGGACAGATGAGTGGAGTGTGTGCGCTAAGTTTCCATCTCCAGAGTAGCTTTCCCCATCAGAGTGATGACAGCCACATCTCACTGTTAGCTGAAGAGCAGAGCTGCTGGCCCCGGGTGTGACGCGAGTAATCAGCTGCCTGATTGAAATCACCCGGCTCTCCCTGTTGGACCTGCTGGGAAACCAGGTGGACGGCTCCGTGCTTCAGCGTGTCCTTTTAGCGTGTAATTCAACTCTTCCACATCCGTCCATCATGTATAGCTTGATGGAGCACGAGCTGAAGCCCACTGGCCAGCCTCATCCTCATCAGACGCCCCCCGGAATGTCACCCATCACCGGGAACTTGTCCGGGGGTATGGGCAGCAACGGAAGCGCTCACCCGAAAACGGCATGTGCACCCGGAGCCGACCCCATGGATAAAGTCAAGAGGCCCATGAACGCCTTTATGGTCTGGTCCAGGGGACAGAGGCGAAAGATGGCTCAAGAAAACCCCAAAATGCACAATTCCGAGATAAGTAAGCGGCTGGGAGCTGAGTGGAAACTCCTAACTGACGCCGAGAAGCGGCCCTTCATAGACGAGGCCAAGAGGCTCCGGGCAGTTCACATGAAGGAATATCCCGACTACAAGTATAAGCCCCGCCGCAAAACCAAGCCCCTGCTGAAGAAGGACTCCCAGGTGAGCAAGTACCCGCTGTCAGCAGGAAACCTCCTGGCGGCCGCAGCGCAGAGCCAAGGCGGCAGCCCCAGGGTGGAAGGCTACGGCTGGGGTCCCAGCGGAGGCTACACCGGCATGCAGGGCGAGGCGCTGGGCTACACGCAGCAGCTTCACCGGTATGACCTCTCCGCCCTCCAGTATCCACCCGCGATGACCGCGGCGCAGACCTACATGAGCGGAGCAAACTCCTACAGGTGAGCCGGGAGGGAGGGGGCTCCTTTACACAGCGGGGCCCCTGGAGCCCCAGGTGTGTGTGTGTGTGTGTGAGCCCCCAGGTGCGTGTGTGTGTGAGCCCCCAGGTGTGTGTGTGGGTGGGCCCCACGGTGTGTGTGTGGGCCCCCAGGTGTGTGTGTGTGTGTGTGTGTGTGTGTGTGAGAGCCCCCAGGTGTGTGTGTGTGTGTGGGCCCCCAGATGTGTGTGTGTGTGTGTGTGTGTGAGCCCCCAGGTGTGTGTGTGGGTGGGCCCCACGGTGTGTGTGTGGGCCCCCAGGTGTGTGTGTGTGTGTGTGTGTGAGAGCCCCCAGGTGTGTGTGTGTGTGTGTGTGGGCCCCCAGATGTGTGTGTGTGTGAGCCCCCAGGTGTGTGTGTGTGTGTGTGTGAGCCCCCAAGTGCGTGTGTGAGCCCCCAGGTGTGTGTGTGTGTGTGTGTGTGTGAGCCCCCAGGTGTGTGTGTGTGTGTGTGTGTGTGAGCCCCCAAGTGCGTGTGTGTGAGCCCCCAGGTGTGTGTGTGTGTGTGTGGGCCCCCAGGTGTGTGTGTGTGTGTGTGTGTGAGCCCCCAAGTGCGTGTGTATGAGCCCCCAGGTGTGTGTGTGTGTGTGTGTGTGTGTGGGCCCCCAGATGTGTGTGTGTGTGTGTGTGTGTGTGGGGGGGCCCCCAAGTGTGTGTGTGTGTGTGTGTGGGCCCCCAGGTGTGTGTGTGTGTGTGTGTGTGTGTGGGGGGGCCCCCAAGTGTGTGTGTGTGGGTCCCCAGATGTGTGTGTGTGTGTGTGTGTGTGTGAGCCCCCAAGTGTGTGTGTGTGTGTGTGGGTCCCCAGATGTGTGTGTGTGTGTGAGCCCCCAAGTGTGTGTGTGTGTGAGCCCCCAGGTGTGTGTGTGTGTGTGTGAGCCCCCAGGACCCCTTTAATCCGCACACTTAGGGATACAAGCTGAACTTTCAGAAAGTAAAAAGCTTTGAGAACTCTGCGTCCGGTTTCTCTGGCGTCCAGTCAAAGAAAACGTTTTTAAAAAGAGAAATGTTCTTGCTGCTTCCTCATGGCCTTTCTTCAGATCCTCAGAGAGCACTTTAACATCGTCCATGCTCAGAATGTCTCTTAATGAAACACCATGCTGTGTTCTGACTTCTGCCCAATGACTGAATCACTGACCCGGATAGTTTGGCAAAAAAAAAGAGCACCTGTTAAAATAAGTTTCTTTTTTTTATTTGGTCCACATTACCTTAAGTATTGGACCTAAAATGACAAACAAACGTTTGATACTAAGTTTGGAAACGGTCTACTTGGAATACACGAGAAAAGAAAGAAGTGATGAGCGGAGGTCTGAAAAGGCCTCCAGCTTTTCTTCCCACAGTGGACGCTTCAGAATATTGTAGGATTGAGATCAGTTGGGTTATTGGACACAAAGTCTGCTCTGGATCACTGAATAAAGTGGGCTGAACAACAGGGTTGGGTCTGCTCCCTACTTGTTATGCATGTGGCGCTGCCTGGAATGTTGATCAGGTTGACTTGATGGCAGGCAAAGCTGCTCTGTGTGAGGCCACCCACATCCCACCCCCATCCCACCCCATCCCTGCCAAACCATTGTCCCAGTGACGGAGGACTTTTTACCTTCTGCTGTGGGCTCACAGCCCCCAGTTTCCACACACTGGGCTCTTTGATACTCCTTCTAGTTCAACATTTTTGGACTTTCAGACAGAATTTGAATTTTTGAATTTGAACTGAATCATTTAAAAAGTTAACATATGTTTTTGTTTCTGATGTCATTGAGTTTCTTTGTTGTTAGTTTTAAAAATCCTTGAACTGGTCTCTAAGATAATATTTTTAAGAGCTAGCCCCTTTAAATCTCCAGGTAAAGCTCCTCAGTGAACCCTGTTAGGTGCTGTTTACACATACCCGGGTATTTTGATAAACGCATATTTTCTAACCTTCGTTTGCAAAAAAAACTAGGTGCACACAGCCCCGTTTTAAAAAAAAAAAACACGTCTACATTGATCCGCATAAATACGCTATCAGGAGCTGTTAAATTACGCCAAGCCTGACGGTGGTATGGCCGGGCTCTGTCTGCCAACAGACGCTCCGCAATTGCTGCTCTCCGCGCCGTAATGCGCCTTTGTTGTTCAATACATTGTATGACAGTAATTTTCAAAATCACACAAGCGAGTACAGCTCTCAACAACAGAAATGCTGCTAGTACCTCCATGCTTGCCAGATAGGGGCGGGGCTCTGTACTATGACGACAACTCCGCATTCCATTCTGAAAACTCCGTTTTTGTCTCTTTCAACCAGTTTACATACAAACGCTAAACGGAGTTTTTAAAAAAATCTCCAGGTTTTTTTTAGCTTCGTTTTCGGAGGAAAAAACTCCGTTTGTGTATAAACGAAAGGCACAAACGAAGGGAAAGGTCTTCATTTATCAAAATACCCGGGTATGTGTAAACAGCACCTTAGATGGACATGTTGGACATGTTGGGGGCTTCATAAAGCAGTCTGACTGAACTGGCCAACAGTTGTCTCCTCAGTGAACACACCTCCTCAGTACGTTTGTAAATGATTAAGGCCTGTTACACCCTGGTGCTGTTAGCTGCCTGAGGTTTGTGCTTACTATTTGTCTCAACTCAACTCAACTTTATTTATAAAGCCCTTTAAAAACAGCCGTGGCTTCACAAAGTGCTGTACATGAATAACAACATGAAGTATATTTGTTTCCACTACCGCTCCCAAATAGGCTGCGAGAATTTTGTTGCAATCAACGAGATGTCACATGAAATAGAGACACTGTAGATGCCCGTCTCTGATGTGAGAAATGACCTGATTCATATGTTGGATGTGCTTTAGAAAGTCCAGTCCTTATGTATGAGGGATCTGCTCCCACTGGCACCCAAATGAAACCCAACGATGTGGTTCAGAATTCCATCTGTGCCATCACCTGGACTGAGCCTCTGTCCTGTTCAGATGGAAAAGTGGAAGAGCTGTGTGAGAGTCAGCAGTCTGATCCCAGCTCGGCCTCAGCATACAGATGCAACTCCCTGATGATCTGCCGTTGTCTCGGCATGCTCGCATTGTACTAATGCACAGCATACAATAGTGCTTTATTTAAGGTTGCAAAAGTATCTCCACCTGTTTCTTGAGTGAACAATTTGTCATTACAAGAAAAACCTTGGATTCAACATTTTGCATGTGTATGTGATACAATATGCTGAAATGTCAAAGAGGCATATATCTTCATAAAAGAAACATATTATGTAGTCGTGTTGTAAAAGATGTTTAGATGAATGGAATAGCAGGAGAGGGGTGCTGATATTGTGTGTTTGAAATGCTTGGTGTTCAAACCTAAAGGGGAATATTTGACCTCCTTCCATGAATCTGAGACCAAAGCAGTGTGGCTGGCAAACTAAATCTACCAAAGACTTAGTTATTTTAAACTTTAGCACACATTCCTGACTTCCTTTTCTGAGCTAAAATCTATTTCAGATTTTGTACACTTCAGTGTTTTTCATTCTCATGAACAGGAGGAGCTTTCCTCGGCTCTGAGAGACTCAGCTGGTGCTGTTGTTGGGTTTGAAAAATAAGATTTGATGTTGCAGTTAGTTGGTATTTAACCTGAGACTGCCATGCAGATGAAGATGGACCTTCTGGCTCTGACCTCTGCAGTTCTCTTGAGATTTAACTTGTATCCTTTTTTCCCCCCACAGTCCCATGGCCTACAGCAGCAGTCCCCAGCAGCCGAGCCCCGTCACCATGTCCATGGTGAAGGCGGAACCTGTATCCCATTCACCCTCAACGGGGACTCCTAACCATCACCGGGGGGCTTTGCAGGGCGATCTCAGGGACATGATCAGCATGTACATTCCTGGACCAGGAGGGGATGGCTCTGACCCCACCGCTGCACAGAGGGGCTACACCAGTGTCCAACAGCACTACCTGACTGGAACCGTCCCACTCACTCACATCTAGGACAGAAGCAGGAGTTGTGGGGTGGGCGTTGCACACAATAAGTGAACTGGAGGCAGTCCTCATGACGCACGGCGGTCTGGAAAGTCAAAATGATTGAGGAGTGCTTTAGGTTGGTAATGAAATAGTCCCAAGATGTGCAGGTAGAACCCAACTTTGGGTTAGGGTTGCAGGTGCATCGACATGGAGCAGACTGCCAGCTGCCAGCAGAGGACATGCTCCATCTGTCTACACAACAGGATCTTTGAATTGTTTTTCAGACTGTAACCAGTATATGTCCAGACTCCTCAGCACCACCCTTAAAACTTGTGACTCTGGCACTCATCACTTCCATCTTAATTGGTCGAACCGATACACAAACTGTTTTTAAGCCTGATCAGCACACGCTGTGCTCTGCCTTCACAACTGGAGACTGCCTCTGTAAGACCTGTCCTCCCTGCCTCATGCTCCTGTCTGTCCAGGGATGGACCTGGGGTGGTCCAGGGGTGGTCCAGGGGTGGTCCAGGGATGGCTCCTGGCTGGCAGGACATGATGACAAAAGGAAGCCAGCGGTCACAAAGTACAGAAGAAGTTCCGATCTCTTCCGCTTTTCAATCGGGATTTGTGTGAAAAAGAGTGGTGGTCCCGGGTGTCTTCAGTGAGTTCTTACTCAGCCGTACGTTCCACACGCCCCTCAGCCTCTGACTGATTCCCATCTTTGGGTTCTCACTTACTACTTTAAAAAAAAAAAAAAGTTTTTAATTTTGTAACATCAGGAACATTTTAGGGCTGCTGTGCAGTGAGTTCAGAGAGCTTCTGTCCCTCTGCGCAGCATGGAGGACCACCTCAGCAGGTGACTGGCACCACCTGAGCTGAAGTACTCCGTTCACAGGCTGTTGGTTGTTGCTGTCCTGGTGTGTTCTGATGATGATGCAGAGCTGGTGTTGATGAAGGATTGCACAACTAGAAGTTTCTGTTTGTTTGTTTTTGTATGAACTTTGTGCCCTGGCTGATTCTTTTTAGATTGGGACAGTTGAAATCTTGTGGGAGGACAACATGCCTGCTGGACAATCGGCTCTGCATCCACAGGCAACAACCTGACCACTGGCTGCCATCGGATCTGAACTGGACTGGAAGCAGTTTGTTGGTACATGCAGGAAGTCCTCGGTCACATCGAATCACTGGATTTCAGTTTAGTTTCTGCCAGAATTGCTACTCTTTTTGTCGGCTGTAGGAGTCTTATTGGCCATGAATAGTTTTAGATTTGATCTTTTCTTGTAAATGTACGGATGCATTGTTCTGAGTTGCTCTGTATTCATGATCCCTTTGCTCTAGGCAGGAGTTTTTAGCTTTTTACTGAGTGAACGGAATTTCAGATAAGATGCTACGTTGTGATTGTTTTATTCCAAATGCAGCGAGACTTCTTGTTTTTTAACATGTTTTTTAATTGGCAGTGAAGCAAAGCTTGCATCTGGCTTCTTAACTTTTCCGATTAAGAGTAGATAAGTATAGTGTTTTCTTTCTCCTCTCCATCTTCCAGTGTTGGGGTCTGTTTTTGTTGGGCCTGCTGACTGCAGACATTTTCTTCCAGCCTGCAAACACTCCGTATAGAATGTGCTTACTTTCACTTTCACTGCTTACTAAGTGGGTACAGGAAACAAATGTCCAAAGTGTTTTAGAAAGCCACTTGTATCACAGTAATGTGTGAATGTTTACACTACGACCCAAGGAAATGGAACGGGAACTTTGATGCTGGGATACTTTAGACTAAATGTAACTGTCTGTAATGCTGCCATGTGGAGTTGGTGTAAATACTGTCTATATTTCCCACTCTTGGACTAAGAGGCTGGATTTCTTTTTGATTACAAATCGTTTATGGCACTCATTAATAAAGTTCAAATTGTTGTTCATTAATGAAGTCATTCTAAAAGTCACTCTGCTGTAACATTCACAATCAAGCCAATTGTAACTCTAACCTGTGAAAACATTAACATATATCTGACTGATTCCCAATGCATCTCTGAATTTACTCCATCCCGTTGTTCCAGAAGACGTATTAGCTCATTCATCCAGTTCAGCCACTCAACAGGGCAGAATAGAAGTAATTAAAGAAAGCAAACTAAGTTTCCATGGTATGTTAGAGAAGTTGATGAGGTAAGTAGTGACACCACAGCAACACGGATGACTCCCTTTTCTTTGGCAGACACTGCTAACTTGAGTTCCGTGTAATGTTAAAGTTAGTTGTGCTCAGTGGTGTACTGCAGGGTGTCCATGGTTGTATGAGGTATATTCTCCTCTATAGCCCCTCTGATGGGAATCATTTTACCCTTCCCTGAGATTTAGGCACTCAACCATCTAATACTGACACAACTCTTTACAAGAGAGGCCGTTGGACAGGCCGTTTTGGAATAAAAATATCTTTCCAGGTACCAAGAGATGCCAAACCTAATCAGTGATGGCTCCATGTGACTCACTGGGACTTTATTCTCAGTAGGTTTGATGAACATGCATATGTTCATATTATCCCAAAGAAACAAATAAAATTGGTAAAAAAATTCAAACTGGAAACAGATTACAGACTATTTAGGAAATGTTTGTTATAATGAGGGTCTTCTATCATAGTGCTGCCTGTCTACAACATGGCTGCCATGAAATCCAGCTTTCTGACGCATCAAATCTGTAATATTCCTGCAGACCCGAGCTCATGGTTGGAGGCTTTAGAGAGATCAAAATGGTGCCAGCAGCCTTCATGGCTGACGAGTGAGTGGGAGACTAGTAGAAAGTTGAACCCCCCCCACACACACCTCCTTCGCAACGGTCCTTAGAAAACCGTGCGTAATTGGCAGTTTCGGAGTTGCATTGTCCGTGGCTTTTCAGGCCGCAGGTGCATATAGTAAAGCCGGAGTCTCCGCTCCTCCCCTGGGTGTCTTTGTTCACTCTCCCCGCTTTCCTCATTCCCCCACCGAGCAGAAAATTAGGGCTGCTTTCTGGGGGCTGCGTCCTCAGGCTTAACCCTTTCACTGACCGCTGCCTTTCTCATGGAAATGGGACGGAACCGCACACCAGCTAATCGGTCACCGAGGGGAGGGGGGAGGGGGGAGGGGGGAGGGAGAGGAGAAAAGATGAGGGCAACAAAATCAGCAGGAGGAGGGGTGGGAGGACACGGAGCAGATGCAAAGGACACTGGGAAAACTGGTCACATGGCATGCTGTTCCAGCCCTCTCTGGTGAGATTTCAGTTTATAGAAGTTTAGTGAAATAAACTACATTCATGACGCTATTCTAAAAGGTTTGACAGGTCCATGTTTCCCACCGTGTAGCATCCCCTCTTCTTTTAACAACACGTGTAAACATCTGGAGCTGAGGAGCCCAGCTGCTGGACCTCTGGGAGAGGAATGTTCCATTCCTGTCTGATGGAGGATTCCAGCTGCTCAGCAGTCCCAGATCTCCTTTGTTGGATTTTGTGTTTCATCCATTTTCTACATTCACTTAATCCAAATGAAGGTTGTGGGGAAGCTGGAGCCAGTTACCAGTGGGAGAAAAGGCAGGTACACCCTGGACTTGTAGCCAATCCCTCACAGGGCCAACGCAGAGACAGACCATCATGCAGAGACAGACCATTATGCAGAGACAGACCATTATGCAGAGACAGACCATTATGCAGAGACAGACCATCATGCACATTCACTCTCATCTTGGAATCACCAATGAACCCAACAGGCATGTTGGGTTAGAATCTGGGAAGAAGCCAGGCATCCAAGGGGAGAACATACACACTCCACACATAAAGGGCCTAGCCCGGATTTGAACCAGGAACCTTCTTGCTGTGAGGTGACAGAGCTAACCACCACATCACTGTGCAGCTCATACTGTGGTTCGTGATGTTTTCGGCTGGTGACAGGTCTGGACTGCAGGCCGAGCTGCTGGAACAGATGCAGGAGGAGGTTTAACTCTGTCCTGCTGAAACATGCGAGGCCTTCCCTGAAGAAGGCAGCAGATGTTGCTCTAACACCGGTCTCTACCTTTCAGCTGTGATGGAGCCTTTCCAGATGTGCAGCTTTCTAGTTCCATAGGCACTAATGCTTTGTTGTTGTTGTTTTGACAGTGGTCAGTGGGAAAGAAGGGATGAGATAAGGAGGGGGGAGTGTGGAAAGGGGTGGGGAGAGTATCAATGGAAGGATTTTCTGGTTCAGTACATCACATTGCCCAGCAACAAGCAGTGAGCCTTCAACAAGTGGTTGCCATGGATCTGCTGAGAGTGACTTAAAAGTCTCCACAAAGAGCTGCAGCCATACTCACTGTTTGAATGGGGGCTGGATACCAACTGCATTTTAAAGTGTGAATTAAAGACACAATCTAGTCATAACCTGTTTGATGCACATGTATTTAGCTCCCAGCTCATTTATTCTCACAGCTCAGGCACTTGCTGTTACTGTGTTTTCCTTATTCATGATGTGGAAAGAGGAATTGGGAGTTACACAACCCTAAAAGATGATTTGAACAAATGCTGTTTTAGAAACGGCTCACTGTAAGAGCAGTTCCAGAAAAGGTTGCACTCCTCCCACAAACACATATGTTCACTGTGCAGCTTATACTCACACAGTTATGGAGGAACTCATGAACAGGAAAGAAATGAAAAGAACTCGGACTATACTTATATAACACTCTTCTAGTCTACCTGACCACTCAAAGTGCTTTTACAGCACAAGCTGCGACAGAATACAATTTTACAGTTACACAGTTTTTCCTCTATCACACACAGATGGATGCAGCAGCAGGATTGCCCAAGAACACTTTTACATGAGGGGAAGCTGGAATCAAACCACCAACTGATCTACCTCCTGCTACAGCCCGTCTCTGCAGTCACACTGCAAAGCATATATCAGGGTTGCGGTATTGTTGTGGAGGAAGGAGCAGTCGGACTCACCTCTTTTGGGGATTTTATTAACAGGAACAACATAGAAACATTTTACATGGCAGCAAAGACAGAAAACAGCTTGTGAGATCCTCTCATACTTCCTGTTATCAATCTGTGTGTATGTGACCAAAACCCAATCTCTGCCTGGCACCTGCTGTCTGAGGATGCCACAACATCTTCTGTCAGAGAACATTCTGACCCGAAATAATATGTGGTGTGAGCAGTGGTACGGGCCTGCCCCCCCCCGAAATCACTTATCAGTGATTTAAAAAGCTAAACTAAAAAAGTAAAAACTAACTAAAAATAAAATACTAAACAAATAAAACACCACAACAACCAAACAACTTTTTTCTTTCTTTTAAAGGTCTTTTTATTATTGACAAAACATAAATAAGACAATCATTGTACAGGAAGATTATTTTGTATTTTCTGAACAACATCCACCCATGACATAACCCATAACCCTGCCTAACCATGGACAGACACATACAACTACAAGTAAAAAAAGATCACCAACCATATTTAGAAAATGTAAACATGTGCCACATAGGTGAACAATAAAAAGAAACAAGAAAAAAAGAAAAAGAAAAAGGAGAAAATCAAATAAGATAAAAGAAAAAGAAAAGAAAAAATTCAGAAGATGGGGAGTGGGGGGGAGTGTATCCGATCAAGACAGAGAAAATTCTGACCTTGAATAATATTTGGTGTGAGCAGTGGCAAGGTCCTGCTCCCTCCGACAGTCTCAGTTTTTTTATCATCAGATATTTTACACTTCTTAAGGTGCTGCTCCTTCTAGATTTATATTAGCTATTGTGTAAACCCTTTGAAAGAAAATCCAGTCTTGCCCCTGTCAATTTGATCATCTTAGACCCATATCTAAACTTCCCTCTCGCACTAAAGCATTGGAGAAAATAGTTTACTCTGAAACTCTGGTTTCAGATGTCATCATAGTACAGAAACTGCACGACTGAAAGTTGTAAATGACATTGGGATAAATTCACTCTGCCTTTGTGCTCTTGAATGTCTCTGCAGCATTTGATATGATCAATCATGGCATTCTAAATGAAAGAGTCAAAAATGATGTGGATGTGAATGAGGATGCCTTTGACTGGTTTTATTGGAGTGAACAAAGCTCTTTCTCTGTTTTACTTGGGCATTCCAGGTCAATTCGTCTTCCTCAAGGGTCCGTTCTGGGACTCTTTTTCATATACATTACCATGTGGTCAGGTGATCGGCAAATCAAAACAGCTTTTCATTTTTATGTAGATTACTCAGATTTATTTATCCAACTGACCTCACTTCAATTAGTTCACTCGCAGTCTGTCTTGATGGATGGATGGATGGATGGATGGATGGTGGCCCACACGACCAGAGTGACCGGTTTGTAACGTAAGCCTTTGCAAGAGCATTCAAGTAGATGGGAGCCGTTCCATTAAGCTCTTTGTAGGCTAACATCAGTGACTTGAAGAGTAGCCAGTGGAGCTCAACAAACAGAGGAGTGACGTGTGCTCTTTTAAGCTGATCGGAGAGCAGATGCACCGCCGTGTTCTGGACCATCTGCAGAGCCACGGAGCACAGAACTCAGGCAGCCCACCACAGGGAGACCCACGCATAGACAGCAGAAGGCAACTGACAGACAGCAACTCAGAAGACAGCAGAGGATGGCCCTGGGCAGAGCCCCCACGTACATAGGGCAGGGGCCCCTGGGAACCAGGGGTGACAACCCACTGGTCCCCCTCCAAGCCCCGGCCGCCCAGGCATGAGTTGAGTGCGGGACCCAGGGCCTCGCGAGTCCGAGCGCCGTCCCCCAGCAGAGGCCTCGCCCAACACCCGAGAGGACCAGGCGCCCCAGACTGTTAACCAAAGCTGACCAGCACCATCCCCGGAGCAGGTCGGGGGACAAGTGCCAGATCCAGCTACAGACCACCGACAATCAACTAAACACACTCCCCCACACAGCTTAGAACAACGACAAAACCCCAGGAATGAATAAACAGAAAACACACCCTCACACAGCAGACGCCCAGGCCCACTCAAGTCACTCAATCACTTTGCGATACATAACGCTGTGAGGATCGTGTGTGCTGAATTCATTTCCATGTTGATGTTATTTAAGTCACCCAGAACACGCAGTGTGGGCGTGCAGGAATACTACACTTGAGCCATGTTGATAGGTCCTCATAAACCTCAAGCCAGAACTACTGGACAGGCGCACAGAACCACAAAGTGTGTGCATAATCATCAGGTGTGTTATCTGTGCAATGGAAGCGTGTTTGAGTGTGTAAGACCCATCCTGCACATCTTTTGTCCTGTATAATGTGTTCTGTACAGAACTTTGTATTGTAGAACTGGCAAATTTGGGTTTTTAGTCATTCTGAAGAACTGATGGATGAGTCTGTCTCCCATTTTTAAGATGGTAGAGAAATTGTGTCATCTATCTTGGACAATAATCTATTTAATTTTTTATCGCAATTTTGGGGTGCAGGTGCTTAAAAATGCTACCCCAATAGTGAGTTGTAGGTCTGGTAGGTCGAGATATATTTCTTACTTGTTATAGACTTCAGTTGTTGATATTTTAGAAATCTGTTGCTGCTGATGATCCCATGTTGTGATATGAATGCATCAAATTATATAAAATTCTTATAAAATCTTTGTTGTTCGATTCAGGAAAGTTTAGCATTTTTTTTTGTTTTGCAGGATGTCAGGATTATTTCAGAGGGAGAAGTGAAAACTTCAAGAGCTCATTTTAAGAAATTCCCGCCACGCTGTCAGAGAGGTACTGATGTAAATGCCATTAAAACATTTGGGATGTTTGAACTAATAAGTGGCAGGTCCTGAGGCTTTATTACTAGGCATATGTTGAAGGGCTTCATGGAGTTCACCAATAAAATATTTGTCATCAAATAGAAAATAAAAGTTATGATTACTGGAATGTGGATGGTGAGTGAAGGTCCAACAGTGTGTTCACCTCTCACACAGAGCAGTGTTATGGAAAATGGCAGAAATGGTTTCCCAAACCGTAGCGGAACTGGATGAGTGTGTTAAGGAAGGAGCTCTGCTGTCTGTATTGTGTTGTGGAGAGGATGGGATGGATTGTCCATGATGGTGATCACTGTGTTCAGCGACCTCCTGTTCCTACCTGATTCAAACCTCTCCAGTTAATGACACAACAGCTTGAATATCTAATCTAATGTTAGATGATGATACCACTCAGGTTACGGTATTACGGCAAAGGTTGCCAAAGGAGTAAAAAAGCTTCCCGGTGACAAGGGCATCGTGGATGGACATGGTTCACACCAAGATACTCAGCAGGTATCCCTGTCCTGGTGTCGTGTTGCTTGTTGTCCCCTCTTTGTATGTCAGGATGGGGAAATGTGTTTCTGGAACACTGGAATGCAGTACTGGGGCTCCACAGGGTACTGTTTTGGCTCCTTTTTTTTTCACCCTGTACACATCGGACTTCAGGTACAACTCAGAGTCCTGCCACATTCAGAAGTATTCTGATGATACGGCTGTTGTGGCATGTGTGCGCGGTGGACAGGAGAAGGAGTACAGGGACCTTGTGGAGGCCTTCTATGGCTGGAGCAAAAAGAACTGTTTGCTCCTGAACACTACCAAGACCAAAGAGCTGGTGGTGGACTTCAGGAGATCTAAAACCCCAAACCAGTCAGTCTGCATTGATGGAGGGGAGATAGAGACTGTTCAGACCTGCAAATACCTGGGGGTGGTGCTGGATAATAAACTGGAGTGGTCTGCCAACATAGAAGCAGTGTACAGGAGGGGCCAGAGCCGTCTCTTTTTCCTGAGACGGCTCAGGTCCTTCAATGTCATGTCTGTCATAGTCATGGCCCAGCACAGTTTCTCAGGCTTACGAATTGATGGAAAAGCCTCTGTGGCAACCAGAAAATTGTTACTGGTTTAAGTCCTCCCTCTACTGGAAAAGTCAAGGAAGTGTTTTTTATCTTTCTGTAAGTAAAACCCATGTATTGTAGCTTGACATAAAAAAAAGTTATCTGTCTTTATGAAAGATCGTCAATAATTTCATTGTTTAACAATTTAATGTATTTTTTTTTATTTAATGAAGTTATATATTTTGATCTTAGTTTGTGTTTTCCCTAATGTGCAAATCACAGAAAATTATGCAGGGCCTCATAATTCTTCACAGACCATAACTGTTCAGTCAAATATGCTGAATCCTAAGTTAGAATAAACATGTGATAAAGTTAAACTTAGGGGAAGTTCGTGTTTTTTAAACCTGGGCCTTATTTCTGGCATAAAATACTGTAGTCATGAAGTCCTTTGAGAGACTGGTGTTGGCGTACCTGAAGGACATCACAGACCCCTTGCTGGACCCCCTGCAGTTTGCCTACCAGGCAAACAGGTCAGCGGATGATGCTGTTGACATGGGATTGCACTACATTCCTGTTTGTGGACTTCAGTTCGGCGTTCAACACCATCATTCCAGACATCCTACCAGGGTTCGAACTACGGGGGGACTCGGGGGATCCGAGACCCCCTGAAACTGACACGAGATCCCCCGAAAACATGATATGGGAAATGTTGGGGGCATTGGCGGTTTTGGACGGGGGCCAGGGTGGGCCAGGCCCCCTGTAAAATTGCTCTCGGCCCCAGTGGCGGTTCTAGACCAAAATCACCAGGGGGGCCGAGGTGGGGCCAGTGTGTTTTTAAGGGGGGCACATTTATAACCATAAATAACGACAAAACATTAATTTATTTTTTATGTTTTATTCTATATTTACAATTATTTTTCACAGCATGACATTACACTATCTATTTAAATTACATGGTCATTATCTCACTGTAATAACAAGGAAAAATAGAAAGAAAAAGATTTACAATGGTCTCAAAATCTTTTCAAAATCAAACTGTCATCATCTTACTCTAGTAAGGAATAGAAAGAAATGAAAAAGAGTAGACAGAAAAAAGAAATTCACATGCTGTGAGTGGTCTCAAAATCCCATAAAGCATTTGCATGTGCACTTGGCTGAAACACTACAACAACAAGATTCTGCGATTGTGACTCCTTGAGAAACGGTCTACAGATGCATCAAGGTTCAAAGCCTTGGACCTTCTGGATTCAATGCTGAGCACCCCAAGATTGCTCAGACGCTCCTCACTAACGGTAGACCGGAGGTAGGTCTTCACTAGTTTCAAGGTGGAAAAACTCCTCTCACAAGAGGCGGAACTCACTGGGAGTGCTACAGCTATTTTGCATAGTCTAAAGAGCTCAAAAAAATACTTCTTTATATGGCTCAGTGAAACGTGTCAGTGCTACTTTTTTTTTCCAAAAGTCTCTTAAATTGATGCAGCTCATGGCCCAGATCCTCAATATTAGCACCATACAAACGGCCAAAGTCAAACAAAGTGGTGTCTCTTAAAAAGGCATCACTCTTGGGATTGAGAGATCGGATACTACACATTCAGCGCACAAATGGTCTTTGAGAAGCGCTTGCTTAATTCACTAAGCATGCAATCAATGACAGGATAGAAAAACGAAGTTCGAAATGTTTCCTTATCACATTCTAGCTCCCTCTGACCAACAGTGCTTAGTATGTGGTATTCATGGAGTCTGGAGCTTAGTTTCCTTGGCCGTTTTGCCACTGACTGTGTGGCAGCATCACACTGCTCACAGATATTCAACACTTCATCCCATAAGTTATCAAAGAATGACTCTTGCCTGAAATCATTCAAAGTCTGAACTAAAGCTTCAACTAAATCAACAGCCCTTGAAAGGTCAACAGTTGTTGACTGGAGCATATCCGAAAGCAGCTTTGTTTCCCCAAACAATTTCCGAAGTGTAACAAGATGTACAACAAATTCAAGGTCAATTTGGGCTAGAAGACCACGGGCTTCAGAAGATTTCTCTCCTCTGCGGTCTTGAGCCACCTCCTGCAGCGCCTGTTTTAAAGCAGGTAATCTGTCCGTTATATTACGAAGAGCCAAAAATCGGCACGCCCATCTGGTATCACTTAATTGTTGTAGCTCTCTTGTGCTGCCATACATCTCCGTCTGTACAGCCAACCATTTCGAGTGCACATATGACCCAGAGGTGAAAACGTACAGGGACTGTAATAATGCAAAGAACTCATCTGCTTCTGGGACAGCTTTGACAGCATCCACAAGCACTAAATTGAGACAGTGTGCACTGCAGTGAATGTAAAATGCATATTTTGTTTGCTCCCTTATTCTTGCCTGCCCCCCTGAGTGTTTACCACTCATTACTGCTGCACCGTCATATGCTTGACCTATCAGGTGGTTTTTATAGTCCAGCCCGTGACGTTCCAATAAGTGGACTATTTTTTCTGTAAGCCCTGCTGCATCAAGTCTCTCTGCACATTCAAAATGAAGGAAACTCTCCTTGATGATTCCATTGTAGTAGTAACGGAGTACGAAAGAAATCTGTTCTTTCTTTGGCACATCTTTTGTTTCATCTGCCATGATGCTGAAGAATTCACCGTCTTTTACTTCATCAATGATTTCTGACCTAACCATTTCAGCCAAACAATCCAGCACCCCATTTTGAATTATTTTGCTTGTGTTTTTTGCATTATGAATGGTTGTCAATCTATGTTTAACAACTGCATCATGATTAGCAACTACATCAAGAATTTCCTTGAAGTTGCCTTTGTTCTTAGATTCCTCAGACTCGTCATGTCCTCTCTGTGCTATATTTTGTCTAGCTGTAAGCAAGAGTACTTCACCAATTGTTTTAACATATTGCCTATTTTCTTTTACTTGTTTAGAGTGCTCCTTATTAAAGGCGGGGAAGGGGATCTTTTTCTGGAACATTTTTTTACATATTGCTTGAAATACTCTTCACACCCCCATTGCAACCAATTAATTAAAAGTTTTGACACAAATATGAAAAGTTTTAGTGGCCTCTAGAACGTACAATCTAGGAAAAACAGTATCCAATCATTGTGAACGGACCGTTCACAATGATTGGATACTGATGCCGTCTATCAAACTGCAATCTGCTCCTCCCTCCCCCTCCTTCCCCCTGCTCCGTGAACGTCCAGAAGCTTGGCAGGAAGCTAAACTAGAGCCAGCTTGGCTAGCACCTAGCATTATTAAACATATAGTTATCATATACTAAATACTAAATACGGCAACGATCGATGCTTGCTGTCAGAACAGCGCTCGTGCACCTTCGTGCTTGTGCGCGTTCATGTACTCTAGAGGCGTGCCTTCGGGGGAAAAGTGAAGAAAAGGGTTGGGACTTTTTACCTGTGTATTTTCAAAATGCAGCTTCGCTGGACTCAAAATCCAGGATCTCCTACCCTACCTTTAAGAGCATCTGGCAGAGTTGCATTACTTCTGACTGCTATCTGGTGATCTCTCCACGCAATCATTGGGCGGGTGGGACGGTGATGTGCACCTTGTGGTGGCGCGGGGTGACTGGCGGGTTGTACTTGGCCTAGACCGGTGGGTGGGCTCGGATGTGGGTCCCTGGCTGGTGCTGGCTCATGTGTTGTGTCATGGGCGGCCTGGGGTTGCCGGCGTGGACCAGGTGGCTTTGCGGGCTCCCTGTTCTCCTGCCCTGCTGGTCACGCCATCGGGGAGATGTCGGCCTTGGTGGTTGGGTGTGCCAAAGAGAATTGTAGAAGGAGCTGTGGAGGGGTCGCATCCTCTTTCGGGTCTGGGGCCGCTGGGGTTTTGGTTGGTCTGGTGGCGGCGGTGGGGCTGGGCTTGGTAGTGGCTGTCCCGGGGCTGAGGTCGCAGGGATGGTGACAAGGGTTTGTTTATGTGTTTGAGGGGACGTGGTGGGGGCTGTTGACCCCGGGTGCAGGCCTCCTGCCGGGGGTGCTTGGCGGGGGAGTTGACCCTGTCCTGGTATTTGGTGGGGGGTTCGGCGTGGTTGCGTGGCTCGGTGGTGCCGGCTTGGTTGCAGTTCCATATGGGGCTGGGGTGGTATCGTGCGGGGCTGTTGCCTTGCTGTTGCGGCTTGTTGTGTGGTGGGGGGTGGGATGCGGCGGGGCGCCTGGGGTGGGGGCGTTGCGCTGGGCTCGCACTGATGGGGTGTGTTCTGACTGGCTCTTCGGACCTGGGGCCCTCCTGCGGGGGCGGCCACCTGCGGGTGGGGGATCTGTGGCGTCTGTGTCCGGGGGTGCGTGTTCGATATTTGTGCGCTGGTTGGGGGTAGCCCCTTAGGGGGACCTCGGGTCTTGCGGGGGCGGGGGGGTCTGTGGGGTGGGATTGGGGCTCGCTGGGAGGTTGGGCTTCTTCGCCCTGGGGCTGCTTTGGCTGGCTGGCTTGTCGGGACTGGGTGGACTCTTCCTGGCCTGTCTCTGGATGGGGTCGTCCGGGTGGCATCTGGCTCTCGTCTTGGCTCATGGGCTATTATGCCCCTACGACGGAGGGTTGGGCTATCTGCTCTTCTCCACCCCAGAGAGAAGGGGACCATATCCTGGGTCCAGGGATAGGCTGCCCCTTTGGGGGACGTCACCTGGACCTGGGAGTATAGAGTGTGCATGGGGGTGTGAGTAGGTGTGTTATGTCCTTTTTCTGTCTGTATTTATGTTGGACGAGTGGATGTGAGTTTCTGTATGTGAGTTTGTGGGTGGGAATGTGTGATTGTGTTTGTGTATGGCTGTTTATCTGTCAGGTTGGGTTCTGGGCTGCCACCTCTCCTGGATCATCTTGGGCCCCTCATTAAAATGTGGGGCCTGTTTCCCCCCGTCACACCCCCCACCAGTGGTTGGTGCCTCTGTCCGCCGGTGCGTGGGTGGCTCTGGTTTGGGGCTGGGTGCTGGGGTATGTGCCGGCTTGCCCTGGTGGCTGCTTGCTGGGGCCTGGGTGCCTGGGCTCGGTCGGGCCCCGGCTGGGGGGTGGTGCGCCCTCGGGTCTCTCTGTCCATGGCCGGATCTGCTCTGGCGTAGCGGGTTGCCGGCGGGGCCTGTGGGCTCGTCGCTGCGGCCCCCTGGGGCTTCTGCATCATGGCTGCCGGGGGTCGCCTGGGACTTGCCTCTGCTGCCCTCTTGGGTGGGGTCCGGTTGTTCCTGCGAGGGGCCCCCGGGTCTCCGGGCATGGGGGACCGCTGGGTGTCTGTGCCTCCGCTCTTCCTCGTGCCGTCCTCATGTCCTGGGGGGGTGGATCTGGGTCCCCACTCACTACCAAATATTCTTAAGGAGAAACCTTATAGATACATATAGATACACATACACACAGATATCTAGATTCAGGTGTCTGTCAGATACACCTTCAGTTGGGCTGCGGTGGTCACTAAATACCCTCTTACATTACCTGGCTTTGTGTACTTTCCATTGAAGTTATAATTATCATTATATACTGCATATACTTTTTGTTGTTGTGGATTCTTTGTTTTGTTTTCTCTTTCCGCAGGTCCCAAGGCAGATTTCAAGGGTGTTGACTTGTTTTATGTCTATGGTTTTTTTCTTTTCTTTCTCTCCTCCACTTTTATCTCCTCTTTTTTCTCTTCAAACTTTTTCCTCCATCTCTCTTTTCCCCTTTCTCTTTTTTTTATTTCTTCTTTGTGTCCATTACATTCAAAATAAACCCAAAGCAATTTCTAATACAGTTTTATATACCAAGGGGAACATCATGGCGAAAGCCAAAATGCTCTGCTTGTGAAAGCAAATCTGTTGGGCCTTACCTTGACATTCAGATGATAATTCTGAGTGCCACACAGCCGGACAGGACACGTTAAAAAAAAAAAAAAAAAAGCTAATACAGCCTCTAAATAAGGCATTATGTGTCTTTATTTCACCAATACTTTAAGACCAATGAATGAATGAACGCGTAGTATTGCACTGTTAGCTCAGAGCTGCCATGTTGTTGTTACTGGGGGCTTATCAGAGGCTTTCTACACACGCATCTACTGGGATGATGTCATCGACGCCCGCCGCTGCAGCACAGCTCATTCCCTCCGTGCTCTGTGACGGTCGGCTATATTCACACAAACAATCCTACTGCTAATCTTGGAAATACGTAATAACGAACCATGTTACCAGCAGCGTTAGCAAATTCCGCGTAAAGATGCTGTGGCGGCGGCTCGTGTCGATGCCCCGTACACTCCTGTTACATGGATATACGCGGATCTCGAGTGATTGCGAAGGACGCCAACTTTCACCAAACTGTTATCGATGAGTAGATGAACGTATTTTATGCCAGAAATAAGGTCCAGGTTTAAAAAACCGAACTTCCCCTTTAAAGGGGAACTCCGGGGCATTTGAAGCGCATTTCCATTGCTAGAGGTTGTCAAATACTGACAGTAGGACACAGACAGGTGCAAATCTGCGCTCCCTGTGTGGAGATCGCTCTGTTCGCGCAGCCTGTCATGCGAGGCTAATACGTGGTGGCTAGGGGCAAGCGCTAACCCTTCCACGTAAAACAACAACTTGCACACTGCAGAAACGTCACACCACTTTATAAACCATCCGACAATAAAGTCACAAGCCTTACCATCAAAACCATATGCATGGTTCTCACATTACTGGCATGGGGACGTTACCAAACAACTTTATAAACAGCATGTAACTCACCGGCTGGTTGTAGGCTCGCGCATGTGAAAGCCCAAAAGAGTCGATGGACGATACTCCCATATACAAAACAATTATCTTCTCTAGAAAAACTGCGTTCAAGTATTTAAAACATTACAACAATATTACTGGGCATGTATTGTTGTAATGTTTTAAATACTTGATGCATAAATGATGTTTTGGTGAGGTAATAAGCCACCTAAAATCCCCCAATGTGTATAGTTCTAGCAGCAGGCAGTTTAACTTAACATGCCAGGAAGGACAGTTTTTCAATACTGAGGCTGTGAGCTGGGATGATTGGCAGCATTGGCCCATATGATGCAAACACAGAACTGTGGAGCTCCTATACAGAACAATTGACTATTTTGTACATGCAAACGGTTTAGGAAGAGAGAAGCTTGAGCAAACGTTTTAAAGTGTAATGTAACCCAAGACATTTAAGACATTCTTACCCAATCACTGCAGTGGTGTTTAGTTGTGGACAGTGCTATGTGCTGATAAGACGCATTGCTTCAATTTTTGTAACCTCGTTTGTGTTCTGTTGGACTTCTTGCTCCTCAGGGACTATTAAATATTTCATTTCTCATTTCTATAGATCTTTGCTGTTTTGACACATTTTCACTTTTCTAGTGGTGTGTCTGTCTACACAACTTGCCAATTCCAATGACCTTATTTTCTTTTTTTTTTTTTTTAATTTCCCAGTTTAGAAGACATTCAGACGTGTACTAGGATATGCACACTGTATTGTTGTCTAAGAATGTAGATTCAGTCAGCAATGTATACGTGTGTGTGAAAAGGTGCATGCGTGTTTTTGTGCATATATCTGGTTTCTTGATTCAGACCCAGGCATTCAAAGCATTTCTTTTTTTAAATGATTTTTTGGGGCTTTTTATGCCTTTATTATATAGGACAGTGAAGAGAGACAGGAAGCAGGGGGCAGAGAGAGGGGGAATAACACGCAGCACAGGGCCGTCCGATGTGCGATTCGAACCGGGGCCAGCTGCACGAGGACTGTAGCCTCTGTACCCGGGGCGCCTGCTGTACCCGGTGCTCCTGCTGTACCCACTACGCCACAGACCGCCCCACATTCAAAGCATTTCACATAATACCCATGAGCAGTTCAAGGGCTGACTGCTGCTTCAAGCTTATTTAAATACACTATTCACTTCTTCTTTTGTGTCCCATCCCTTATCATCCTGGAATTTGGACTGATGAAGGAAAAAATAGCATACGGCTTGTGCACAATACAACGAGAATAATATAAAGGGCTCTGAATCCTTTTTATTCAATGCCACCCTCAATACAGACCACAAAATAGACCTCACACTTAGCAAATAATAGCAAAGGGGAAATTATGTTCATGTCAAATAAAAGACAAACAAATTCTATCAATATTTTTGATGAAATAATCCAAATTATTGGCAGGGTTGACTATAATAAGGACTACAGCCTCAGAGGAATGTAAAAAACAGTAGTACAGCTTCACTCACAGTTCCACACCATCAAAAATACCCGCTGGTAGGAATAATCTGCATGGCATGTCTCTGCTTTCAAGTGTCATTTCAGCATTTAAAGTCCAACTCTTCCTATTGGCTCCAATTGTTCATATCATTTTTAAAGAAAACTCATGAGAATGTCTAAAATTGGATGTAGAAATAAAGCAATGATTTACAGCTGAGGTTTAATGGCATCCCTTTGCCTATTCCATCTTCTTTTTGGTCTTGTATTCTGGACAGCTGTTCCAGTAGTAAAGAACTTGCAGGGTGATGATGCCGTTGCAAGCGGATGATATCACGTAAGTAAGGGCCATCAGCGAGTCCCCAGTTTCCTGTAAGAACACAGCTTAGCTCGAAACAATGTACTAATGTGGAAAATATGCACAAATGGATGGAATGGGTTGCTGTTTAATCTTTTCCCTGACAGAAATATGGAAAGTGACTGTCACATCGATTCAAGATAGCATTACGCTCTATGCTCTGTGGCGGAGTGCATTCTCTGCTTGAACTGTGCACGTTGCATTTTCATGCACATCCAGTCCTTTTACCTGTAGAGAGGTGAAGATGCGGGCAAGAGATCCAGCAAACAACAGGAAAACAGAGACTGCAGAGAGCTGGCCGGTGTGGCCGTTGTGGAAGTTAGTGGCTGCCTGGATCAGCTGAAACAACCAAGCAGGGCGTTTCATTTACTGTAACCATAGTAACGCACTGAAAGTCATGCCATCAAAGATGATTTTATGAATAGAAACACTGTATCCATAAAAAACATGGGACATTTGTTTTGTGTTTGCCTACTCTGCCAACGATGATGGCCGGCATGTTGGAGGCCTGCATGGAGATGACCACCGACATGGGAATGATGGGGGACAGGAGGAGGACCAGCAGGCTGAAATATACAACCACAAACACAAGACCTGGCAGAGGGGAAACAAAATGATCTTTAGGGTAAAATAGGATTTATAGGGAACTAGATTCTTGGATGTTTTGGCAAAATTTTATTTCACAATGTAAACTTTCACATGGACAGGCTTAAATCAGATCAGACTCTTCTATATATTCAAGGTGAAACACATTTTCTTATGTAGATTTTTCACTATTATAGTTATTATAAACCACGTAAGCCAAAGTAAGCCTTTTACCAGAGGGTGTAAAGTGTGCTTTGTCAGAAGTCTCCACTACCAACACTCACAGTGAGTTAGCATCCAGTCTTACCTCGGCTGATGCTTCCTCCATATTGCTGAATGAGGAAGCCAATGGTGACCGTCTGCAGCATGAGGAACAGAGCCTCGCCCCAGGCACTGAGGCAACATTCAGCATGTTACTCACAATACAAAACAAAACTTTATGGAACATGCATACACAGAATTACAGTGATTAAATAGCAGACTTGCAGAAATCAGACAGCCGTATGAGTTGATTTGCATATGGTACAACCTGAAGGGGAATTTGTTGGCGATACTGTAGACCATTGTTCCAGTGATGGCCAGCAGCTCCAGCAGCACAGATTTGAAGCTCAGTCCCTCAGCACTTTTTGCTCTCATCAGCTTTAAAATCTGAGGCAACTTCACTATGAACAAAGTGGAAGCAGACTAGATGTGAAGAGCACAGATACAGAGCCCGTCCTATTTTCTGAGCCCCCCTCAGTGATTCTAAACCAAGCAATTCAGACGTGATTTCAAAGCCACATTCGTACATTTCAGTCTCACCATGTAGAAATCACAACACTTAAATGGTGTTAATATCAAGCTGATCAATCTTAAAGGGATAGTTCGCCTCTTTTGACATGAAGCTGTATGACATCCCATATCAGCAACATCATTTATGAACATCTTCTTACCCCCTGCTGCGTCCTGTGAGCAGAGTTCCAGCTGAGTTTTGGTGTTGATGAAGGTAGTCCGGCTAGTTGGCTGGGGTTTAAAAAATAAAGCCTTTTGCTTCTCAAAACAATATGCGTTCAAAAGAGTAATACATTTGCATCACAAAATCGTAGAGATATATATATGCATATATATAATACACACACATATATATATATATATATATATGTATATATATGTATATGATATATGATATATATATGTATATATATATCTATCTCAGAGGGCAGGGCAGAGTTCACTTCAGTTATCAGGCCCCTCTCTGTGGAACCAGCTGCCAGTTTGGCTTCAGGAAGCAGACACCCTCTCTACCTTTAAGACCAGGCTTAAAACTTTCCTTTTTGATAAAGCTTATAGTTAGGGATGGCTCAGGTGGTCCTGAAACATCCCATAGTTAAGCTGCTATAGGCCCAGACTGCTGGGGGGCCTCATCTGTCACACCTTTCCTCACTTTACTCTCTTTATGTATGTGTGATATTATTGTGGTCATTAACTCGTGTTTCCCTGTTCCAACAGGTATCCTTTGAATGGTGTTACAGTGTTTGTTGTCCCCTCTTTTCTGTCTTCTCAAACCCCAGCTGGTGGAGGCGGATGGCCGCCCTTCCTGGTTCTGGTTCTGCCAGAGGTTTCTTCCTGTTCAAAGGAGGTCGTTTCTCTCCACAGTCGCCTCAGGCACGCTCAGGACGGGAGATTGGACTGAAGACAAGTTTCAGTGCAATCTGTTGGTTTCCTTAGCTAGGAAATGTTTTTTTTTTATTTGCTCTATATGAACGAATTTGACTCATTTTGAATTTAATTAATTGGATTTGAATTGGAATGTATCTTTGAATTTCTGTGGTAGTGACATGCAGCCTCAAAGCCTGTCAGCAGTCTCCATAAGCACCTACACAGATAGTACATATATTAGCTGTTGTTTAAATGAATTAATAATAATAATTCATTCATAATAAAGCATAATTTGGCACCCCTGGTGAAGTCTCAGCTTGTTAAAAGCTGCTGCTCTTTACCATAAACATGATTAAATGAGGAAAACAAACTTTAATGCTCGTTTAATTTGTTCTTGACTACACTTAGAAAATATTGTTATTATTAAATGATGTTATAAAATGTGTTATGAATGAAATGTTAGAAAGTGTGTAAGAAAGAGAAGTTATTTACCCATCACCGATCCCAGTATGATGCCAATCCCCAGGGCTTTGCTCACTACAATCTTCAGACATGGCACTAGGGCAAAATACAAAATGAAACAATTACCTGGTTGTCAAATATAAAAACACATGCACACAACAAATAAGGCAGAAACATGAAGCTAACAATTTGCTTGCAAGGTGGTGTCCCCATGCCCAGCGGATTCTGTGGACAACATATAGTCATTACAATGCAAACACACCTATCATGTTCTGTCATCATGGTGGGTCAAGAGTTAGCAGAGCTCCAGACTGTTAGCATTAGGTCACATTCCTTAAGAACATAAGAGTCAAAAAGCCCACACACACACACACACCTTTTTTTTGGACCTTCATATTTTCTAAGCTTTTTTCTGTGAGAGCACTTATTGTTGGAAATCTTTTCTACACCAGCTTTGGATGCAGTCATGCTGGAGTGATTTCTGTTGTTAATTCTGACACTTTTATTACAACTGTAAAATGGCGTAACCAACATAACAGGAAAGCTGTTTGCATGTGGGAGCACTTAACTGAGATTTCCAAAGCCCAAGTAATGGCTGGAATAAGACCCCAAATCCAGATGAGTTGAAAAGGAGATGTTGAGATGCAGAGCAGGTACAAAACGGACAGAAAGGAAGTTAAAGATTTTCTTCCCTGGGGTGTGAGATCACTGGTGGATAAAACGGACACATTGGAGCCAGGAAAAGGATGCACCAGGAATATCAGGAAGGTAAAATGCATTTTTTTAACCGAGGCATGGTGTTAGGGATAAGTGGAACACCTCTGCAGTTGGCTTTCAGAGAGTATAGGCAGCAGGACACCGCAGACAGAGAGGCTGATCTGTTGGCTGGAAGTTCCTGTCCATGTTGTCCACTAAGAGTTTCCCTGAGTTACCAGCACACTCAGCAGCTAAGCTGCGTAAAGCAACTAAAGCAACACTCCAATCCATTTATGGCCATCTCTTAAGATTTCCATCTAAAACAACAACATAAACAAAAACAATAACATTTTACTGTCCAGAACAGAAATGAAGGCCACCTTCCCTCTGTAGCTGGGTTCAGACCTAAGCTAGTTAAAATGGGAAACAATAACATACAGCAACTCCACAAGGATGTGTTTCAAGTCCCATTCTGTACACACACATGACTGTGCTACCTCCCTAAATAATACCTGCATTGTTCAGTTTGCAGACGTATACCAAAGTCATTGGACTGTTTACTGGGGAGATGAGTCAGTAATATCAGATCAATAATCTCTCCTTCAACATCAATAAAACTAAAAAGATGATAATTGACACATGAAAGAGGTCAGCAATCACCAAATATATAGGCTGCGGTGGAGAGAGCTGCCATGGCAGAGTCTGTAAGTCCTAAGAAGGCGGAAGAAGTTCATCATACCAAGATCAATCCAGCAAGTTACACGGGGAAACAGTCAAGCACATCCTCAACACTTCCTCACACAGCAAAAGATGGCAAGAAACGCAGTAAGAGCAGCTCCAAAACTCACTGGGACAGCACTGCGTGCACTGGAGAACATCTGTCATAAGAGTTCTTTGGAGGGCCCATAACATCACAAAAGACCCCACTAATCCCCAACATAATCTGTTCACGTTGCTACCACCTGGGAGACATTATAAGAGCATAGCAGCTAGAACATCAAGACTGAGAGACAGCGTCTTTCTCCGAGCCATCAGAATGGAGAATCGGGAAGACTGGAAGCAACGATGGAAGGCTCGTCTGAGGACGACCTAGAGAGAGAGAGATCAGGCACAACCAGAAAGCAATGCTCCAATCCTAATGTATATATACACTCTGTGACTCTGCCGGCCTCTCTGTGACTCTTCTGGCCTCTCTGTGACTCTTCTGGCCTCTCTGTGACTCTTCCGGCCTCTCTGTGACTCTTCTGGCCTCTCTGTGACTCTTCCGGCCTCTCTGTGACTCTGCCGGCCTCTCTGTGATTCTGCCGGCCTCTCTGTGACTCTGCCGGCCTCTCTGTGACTCTGCCGGCCTCTCTGTGATTCTTCCGGCCTCTCTGTGACTCTTCTGGCCTCTCTGTGACTCTTCCGGCCTCTCTGTGACTCTGCCGGCCTCTCTGTGATTCTGCCGGCCTCTCTGTGACTCTTCTGGCCTCTCTGTGACTCTTCCGGCCTCTCTGTGACTCTTCCGGCCTCTCTGTGACTCTTCCGGCCTCTCTGTGACTCTGCCGGCCTCTCTGTGATTCTGCCGGCCTCTCTGTGACTCTTCTGGCCTCTCTGTGACTCTTCCGGCCTCTCTGTGACTCTTCTGGCCTCTCTGTGACTCTTCCGGCCTCTCTGTGACTCTGCCGGCCTCTCTGTGATTCTGCCGGCCTCTCTGTGACTCTGCCGGCCTCTCTGTGACTCTGCCGGCCTCTCTGTGATTCTGCCGGCAGTAAAAAGAACTGAAAGCTGTGTAAAAGAACTGAACCCCTGAACAGTTGGACATGTGCATTCAAAGGTTTACAGAAGGTCACATAAGTTCACCTGGAAAGGTTAGAATGCATTTCAGGTTCCTTCTGAAAATTCACCCGGAATCTGAATATTTCGGGTGAATTTCTAGCCCCTTTCACACTGAGGAATAACCCGCGTTTAATCAGCGAATTTAGCGTGTCCGCTGTTGCGTTCACACTGCCGACCCGGGCTGCCGCGTCAACTCGACTCGCCTTTCGACCCGCGTCGGACCCTAGTCTTTTTGCCGAGCCGAGTTTGGTGTGAACGCAATCGACGCGGGTCGGACGTGGGCGTGGCGTGAGGAGTTTAAAAGACAGAATGGACAGCTGATTCAGAACAACAGCGACAGGTGAGGACAAGTTTTACTCTGTTTTAGCCTACATCAAGTTCGAGACATTTTTTAATATGGCCAACTGGTGAGACAAGGAGGTCCGCGAGCTCCTCAGCCCCCGAGCAGAGGATGTTATTTACCGCCACATTTCGGGGACTATAGTGCTCTTGTATTCTCCGCATATGTTCTTCGGCGGCATCCCACGTTGTAACCATCCACACCCCGTAAAATAACATCTCCATGAACTGCATATACAATTGCAAAAACGAGTCCTCAAGGTGTATTTAACCCTACCTCCGACGCATGGCTTGTGCCTACGTCATTGTACACGCCCAGCATTTTATGTGTTTCGTGTGACGCTCTGCCACTAGGCCACGCCCCCTGAACTCGGCTTCAGGCGACACGGGTCACCAACACGCCAAGCGTTCACATTGCTCGACGCGGGTCGAAGGTGCAATTTGGACTCGCTAAGGTAGCGGGTCTCAGTGTGAAAGGGGCTAATGACTACCCGATGAACAGAGCACAGTTTGTGAGACTGAAGGGTCTGAGAAGGTGGTCCGCAGCACAGGAGCACCACAGGGGACTGTACTCTCACTGTTTCTCTTATCTCTGTCCTCTCATCTCCTGAAACACTGTGATGACTCAGCAGTTATTTGGTGTCAGTGATGGACAACAGGCTGAGTAAATGGAACTGCTCGCTCACTTTGTGGCTGAGCCATTGGTGTGGGAACAATCCCCTCATCTTGAACACAAACTAAACTAATTAAATACTTATGGATTTTAGGAGTCTGCATGTTCTCCCCGTGTATGCGTGGGTTCTCTCCGGGTACTCCGGCTTCCTCCCACTGTCCAAAAACATGCGTGTTAGGTTCATTGGTGTCTCTAAAATTGTCCTTAGGAGTGTGTGTGTGTGGTTGTTTGTCTCTGTGTGGCCCTGTGATGGACTGGCGGCCTGTCCAGGGTGTACCCCGCCTCTCGCCCATTGACCGCTGGGACAGGCTCCAGCCCCCCCGCGACCCGACCGACGGATTCAGCGGGTATAGAAAATGGATGGATGGATGTATGGATAGATTTTAGGAGGACCCGGAATAAGCAAAACGCAACACAGACTTTACTTCTATATGAGGGGGGAGGGTTAGGGTAACCCTAGAACTGTGCGACTTTATCTCTAAAGCATGTGACAGTGTTTGACAAATATTTACAGGAATTTAAATAGTATCAAGAAAGAATATTTTTGTCTAAACACTGCATTTTAAAAACTTGTTAGTCTGAGTTAAAAGCATGTTTTATCAGAGTGAGGGCAACAACAAAAGTGTTTGACCATATTGTCAATGTATGTGAAAATAAATAGAATTAGCATTCTGTTTGAATCTATGGAAAGCTTTAGATGTTGTCAGAGGCTGTAGACAAGCTGTTCTGGATGATATTTATCAGTCCAGCTTTAGAACTGTTCCAGCATTCCATTCTGATACTGCTGGCATTCACAGATGGAATAGTTCCTTTGGTGTGTGCAAGGAAGACACCAGTCTGCACACAACAACACACCCTGCTGCCCGAGTGGTTAAAAAGTTGCATGTGAAGTTGTGGGGAAACTTGTTCAACTCAGAGGAAACTTCATAGATGCTGTGTTCTTCTAAACATAAATCCACTCATGATGGGACTGTCTTAACGCGATGTGATATGAATTCTTCTGAATATCCCTTTAACTAACAAATCGAGAGCTCACTTTAGCTAAGAAAAGTCTCGTGCTGTGGACTGAGGTGCAAAATCAGTGCTGGTTTTAGTTTTCAAACTTCAATAAAAATAAGTATACAACCCCAATATGATACAAAAGCAATGGAAACTCCAAGTCATCTCCTCTCTCATTTCTCCTTCAACATAGAAAATCAAAAAGCTTTATAAAGTCCAGTGTGTGTCTGAGGAATGAGGTGGGAGCTGTAATCCCTTACCCTAACCCTAACCGGGTTATATCAATGTAACGATCAGCAGACAAGCTTCTGACAACCCCCTGATAGCCCCTCCATACATCACAGGGTACATTCCGAGCCTTATTACAATTAGTGAGACCCTTACCGTCCAAGAAGTTCAAATTGAGAAAAAACTCATCGTAGCATGATTCTGGCATAAAATATGCTACTAACAGTCCTTTGAAATGATCCATATACGAAGAACCATTTATCGCCTCTGTTGTGTCCGCCATTGAAGATGACGTTGCCTTTGAGAGTGTTACTGAAATACGGTCCCCCTCCCACTTCCTCCACTGCGTGATAAGAAGAAGGTTCCTGGGAGCCAACAGGTAGCGGATTGTCTGTTTTTCATAAACAAAAAAGAACATCGTTCAAAAAGTTAAACAAATACTTGTAAGAATGTAACAATGTAAGCCAGGGATTCAAATGAAGAATAGTATTGTTGTGGAGAAATTAGAGTCGAATCCCGCGTTGGTCAGCCGTCCATTGGGGAGTTTATTGAACAAACCGTCACAGCAAATGTGCATACAGAATGTACA
This sequence comes from Odontesthes bonariensis, assembly GCF_027942865.1. Lineage (NCBI taxonomy): Eukaryota > Metazoa > Chordata > Actinopteri > Atheriniformes > Atherinopsidae > Odontesthes > Odontesthes bonariensis. The sequence continues at coordinate 35,138,716 of NC_134524.1, read as the reverse complement.
AAATGTCCGACGAGCTCATCTAGTGACACCCTTTTATACCGTTTTATCATAACAAGTGTACGTGGCCCTCTCTGGAGGCGCCTAGCTTTCGCAGTTTATCATAAACACGCTCCTTCTAACTATCAACAATATTCTGAACCAGTCAACAAGGCCCAGGATGTAACTAGGCCAGAAGTCATGAACATGTCATGACATCCTTCTCCCACATAGTCCCCCCTGAAATCACTTATCAGTGATTTAATAAAGAAATAATCTAAAATAAAAGAAAATCATCCCACATAGTTAATTAAGAATTAATTACCATAATAAACACTAAATTATTCTAATAATTCTACAATATCAATCAACGGGACCATTTTGAATACATGAAAAGGAATATATATATGTGTCTACTCGAATCATATTCAATGATTAACTTAAATTACACGATATTGATTTCAACAACACTACAAGTTTTACATTGCCATCACACTTGTCCACTGTTCGCAGTGCATAGGTGCGAAAAACCCACCGGCTGTTACTTTCGTAACTCATGTTCTTATCTTGGGAAAATTCACCTACGGCCCCCCCCACTGGCGACCGACCATTTTACCAAGGTCGCACTCCGAACAGTTGACTGACACAATTGGCAATGCACATATCAGTGATCAGTTCTGATCGATTATACACATAGACTGAATACACCACCTTCAAATCAGTTAATCACCGTTTTGTATCAAGTACAATACATAAAATTATGGATTATCACACAACAATAGTAATAAAATGCAATGTAATGCAGCTCCTCCAGTCCCGTCCCATCTCCTGTACTCTGGGGTCGTCTGCTTCTGGCCGAACATCCGTCCGGCTGGGTCTGGAACTGCTAAGCTAACTCTGGGAGGAGAGGTCGCCAGTACGTCACTCCCAATCAAAGAGATCTTCAGCATCTCTTCTCCCTGTCAGACTAAACTTGGTTCCACCCTCGAGGAAAGAAACTTGTGAACCGTCCGTTGATAACCTTCATTCGTTGACCCGCTCTCCCATGCGTTGGTCCTCAGACCTGGTCTCGCATGGTCATCCGCCTCCTGATTCCTTCCACTGTTTGTTTGAACATCACTTGCAGCAAACACCTTCTCAGAATGGGTATAATGCAACACACCAATAGGGAAACCATCCTCACTATCAACAATATTGCTATTCCCGCCTTAACTGTCATCGCTCCCCCTTCTCCCAACATCCCAAACAGACCAGTCCACCACCGTTCACCTCCACCAGCATCACACGTCAGCTCCTCTCTCCGTTCTCTGAACTCCTTCACGGCCGTTGTGAACGTTCTATCAGCTGCAGTGTTTCCCGGGTATAAATGTACAACATTTTCCCCAACCATCTGGCACACACCATTTTCCCTTCTAATATCCATTCTAAAACTTGTCTGTTCTACCAAGCCATCATATTCGTCTCATGTAGTTGTTCTCCAAAGCCTGCAAACCCTTCACTCGTGTAGCTAAGAATTCCCTGTTGGTTGTATTATATGTAATTAGTCCATTCCCCATTTTGTTAAATATGATTCCCTGCAAACCAGCCTCAAATCCAGCTGCAATCTCCCTGCGTGCTTTGAGCTCAAAGGAATCCCTCTCGGCTGCCCTATTGCATCCAAGTAAACGTGCTTATCCCTGATGTAGCCATCACTCGATCTTTTAACTCTCCCTTCTTCCACATCCAATCCTAGCATCTCGTTTACCTTGTCATACACTACCACAACTGATGTGTTCCTCCTCACCAGTGCCCAAAAACCTATCTCCCTGTTGGGTAGCACATTTAACAAAACATGATCTCCACACATCCAGTAACTCTCAGCCACTGGGTGTGTCTGATCCCCAAAAAGATATAGAGTTAAAATGATCATTTCTATATTTTCACATTTTGATCCAAATAAATAAATCCCAATAAATCTTGTTTTCATTTAACATTAGTACTACCTACGCGAGTTCCAAAAGCATCCAAACTCACCATCGTAATCTACTCTATAATCAGTGGGAGGCCCCTCCTGTGATGTACTCAGATTAAATTCCGCACAACAAGACTCAAATTTGTGGCCCTCCCTTATTTTGAAAATAACTATGTAATTTATTTGGCCCGAACATCAATCTGGACTTAATACCACACATAGGAAACAATAACCGTTTATCCTCCTCCGATGTGAACCTACCTTCTCTGCATTCCCGTTGCTGGACCACCGCACAGTCCCTGAAGGTGTGTGGCTCTGGAACAACAACAGGCGATGCTCCTGGAGCGTCTGCGCATATGAGACACTCCGTCACTGTCAGTTCCCTCGTAGTGTACCATGCCCATCTATACCACATATCCTGTGCTGCCTTAACCCATTTTCCACAGTTACACTGTTTTCCCGACTCCACCTGTGCATGTACACTCCATCTGTTCTTGGATTAACATGATTATTCTGTCCTGTAGTGCTAATGGTATCAAGTCCCCCTAGATTTTCCCGTGAAATCTTTTTGTTCTTACCACCATAGTGAACAACTCCTTCTGACCCAATCTGACATGATCTTACCAGATTGCCCCTTTTTCGTGGCGTCCAGAGGCGTTGATTTGGTCGTCTCCTCCAACGGACCCATGATCCACACTTCCTCAAATCGTTTCTTCCATGAACTTAAACTCAAGCTTAGCAGATACCTCTTCACGACTAGCTCTAGTGTGTATTGCTGGCAAAGTTTGTGGCGTGGCATGGTCTGAGTGGGTGTGTATTGTTGCATTATACTCATCCGACCCAGGCTGGCTACTTCCCTGCGGGGTGGCTTCATCACGGGACCCTTCCAGCCTCTCCTGTCCGCGGGATCCCGTCCAACATCTCCAGGCTTCGTTCTCCTGAGCCCATGCTGTCGGCCACCCACACCTGGATGCTCACAGTCTCACAGTGTCAGAAATCTTAACCTCTTCCTTTCGTTCATCCTTTCCCTCGGACTCCGTCTGTGTCTTTAGTCCGAACCTTAGTGCAGTGATTCAAATGGTACCATGTGTTGCTACCTTCCACTTGAACTGCTGTTGATGTTGCTCGCACCATTGTGTACGGTCCTTTCCGTCTTGGCACAAGCCACTTCCTCCGGAACACTTCGATGTGCACCTGGTCGCCTGGCACCACTGGCCTCTCGACCAGCTGTTTGAGACTCAAGTCTCTGGACTCCTCCTGTAGATAGATTGTTCTGTGGACTGCAGTTAGTTGCTTCATGTAAGCTGTCCACTCTGTTCACACCTGCTCAAGTGGGAACTGAGGTGGCGGCCTGGGTCGACCCGTTAGCATTTTATGCGGTGTTAGTGCGTGACTCTATGAGTCTGCATACGAAAGCTCATTAGTGCAAGCGGCAAAGCATCTAGTTAGTTTAGTCGAAACACAGATTCAATTCAATTTCACTTTCCAGGTTCCATTGATCCTCTCAACCATCCCTTGACTCTGTGGACGATAAACGGCCCCACAGCGCTGCTTGACTCGCAGCTGCTGCAGAATGCCTCTTGCACTTTTATAACCAAACACTTAACCATTATTTGAGCTAATCTCTGATGGAATGACAAACAGATGAATCAATTCTCTTACCAAAAAAAAATTTACGACTATTTATCCAATATGTATAACCAATATCCTTGTGATGGCGCGACCTCTGGCTCCAGTAACACCATTGGTGCCAAAACAGCAAGCTGGCACTTTGATGCTACTTTCGCTGCTTCATCAGCCGCGATATTACCTTTACCAACCATTTTGTGACCTCTATGATTATTTGACATTGTATCACTGCCAATTTACAATTTTCATGACCGCAATCCGCTCCTTCATTTGGACCTCCTGTCGCGCTGGACTTCCGTCTGACCTCCTGAACCCTCTCTGCTTCACAACTGCTCCAAACGAAGAGAAAATATCATGAGCATATGCAGAAACTGTGTACACATTCGTAACCTTACCTCTCACCAGTCAACATGCTTCCGTTAGTGCCTTCAGTTCAGCCAACTTTGCCGAACATGGCTGTTCACACTTCTCAGCTTTCACCGTCACAAAGTTCTCCACCTTCATGTTTCACAACTGCAAAACCTCGTGATCACCCAAATGATCTCACAACATGAACCATGCACAACATAAGTGACATCAGCCTGCACAAGTGGAGTTGCTCCTATGTCAGGTCTCAGTTTAATGTATCTCACAGCTTCTGCCACACGCTCATGTGGTTCTCCTTCAAACTCACGTGGAATGACATCTGCAGATCCCGATGTAGTACACTTCTGTATTCTCACATCTGGACGTGTCAAAAGATGCACAACCTGCAAACATCCTGTCCGAGTCACAACATACCTACTCTGATTTATTAGTTCTGAAATCTTATGGTTTTTATTGGAGACATATAAGAAAAATGGCTTCTCATAGACTAATGTTGCCCGTTTTGGATGACTTTTGCTAATTTCGTTTCAAATTTTCAAAGTTGTGCTTTCAACCTTTGATCTTTGGATTTTCCATGATTCCTTCCAGAGGAAGCGCATTTTATTGCATCATCCTCCCAAAAGAAGATCATACTTGTTGTATTTCAATCTTACTTATTTATTCATTAGATATTTATTTATTTATTTTGGACATGGCGCTTTTCTTACTCCCTCCAAGTGGGATGGAGAGATATCAGTAATTCCCTATGGGCTAACTAGATACTCTAATTCAGACTATCAATGCTAAAATTTAAATTAGAAACTTTGTTCCGTTCAAATTTTAGAACTTCGTAATAGTGGCACATTTAAATTTTAAATTCAGAAACTTTGTTTTGTTGTGTCCTAGTAACAGTGACCTATTTAAATTCAAGTTTTAGAAACTTAGTAGTCGTGATACATTTAACTTAAAAACTTTGTTTTGTTTTGTAATAATGACACACCTGAGGGCGGTTTTTAAACCCTTTTGAGTACGTCTGATGTAAGTGTACTTCTTACCTCTATATGTCAATGTAAACCAATACTGGGATTCCTCTGCCAGAGGAACGCCTTGGACCTGCCGGGCCACTTGCTCCGCCCCCCAGGGACTGGCCACGGTCCTGCCGAACACTCGGGTTTCTCGGTGCTCTCGGACAGCTGTAAACAAAGTGTCCCCTCTCGCCACAGGCCCAACATGCCCCCGAGGACCTTCGTCCTCCAGGTGCACCTCTTCTTGACCTTTGACAGGGTCGACGATGGACTTGCCCCTGTGATGGCAGTTCAGCGGCCCCCGCTGTCATGGCCTCATTTCGTACCTCTTGCTTCGCTTGCAGTTCTTCTAACTGCAACCGTGCAAGTTCCCTTTGCATATCCTTCTCCTGATCCTTCCGTTTCAGTTCTTTTCTGTATTTGTTTACTGCATGCACCACGTGGTCTCGGAATTGTCCATGTGACATTGAATTCAGCCCCACCACATCCTCCAGCCTCCCCTGAACTGGGGCAGGCAGAGCCTCTTTGATGGAAACTCTGAACAATGTCACCCAAGCTGGGCTCTTCTCGATTTCTCCCTCAGACTCTTGTCTCCATTTCTTCAATTGCTGTGCAATGTACACAGCCGGACTCTCTGTTCCTGACAGTGGTTCCCCCTTTAATGCTTCGAGGTCCACTCCCGCAGGAAACTCAGCTCGTAACGCTCTCCAGAGTGCAGCTCGATATGCATTAAAGTCAGTTCCATCAGCTCGGTGGCTTAACATCCAGTCATTCTCACTGTGTCTCAAAATGCCCTCCATGGTAGAAGTTCCAAAACACAGTGCCCACACTGCCTTAATGTGTCCCACAGACAACAGTTTATGCACAGTCTCTTGTTCAAAAGCTCTTATCCATCTACTTGCACCTCTGTGAATGTCCGGCAATCGAGCAACCAGCCCCCCTAGGTCGAGCGTCTGCCACGGCACATACTGTCCCTGCGTCATTTCTATCAAACTCGGTGCTGACGCTGTTGGACTCTTATGTTCTTCAGAAGATGCCTTTTGAACTGGAGATGCCAGTTCGGGTGATTTTTGGTATTGTGGGAGCTGTCCCCTTGCCTGATCTGAATTACAGATGGCGTCTGGCTCAGGAGCTCCATCACTGCTTGATGTAGCTATTTGTAGTTCTGGACGTTCATGAGATATTTTATGATCTTTTATTTCGGAATCTCCTTGTATGTTTGCTGCTCCCGGCAGTGTTGGAAATAGCTCTGCATTTTCAAAGAAATGTAAAACTTTTAATTCAAGCTCTCTTTTTTCCTGTCTCTTTTTGCTTTTGTCCTTTGGTTTGTAAGCTTTAATCCTTTGTTCCATAATCTTACAGGTAGTTACATTGAAAGTGCCACCTTTTGGCCAGGGTGAGACGTTATTTTTTGTTCGTTTTTCCCATTTTAGAGATATCTTTTTAATATCTTTGGAATGTTCAGGATGTTTGGCGCTGATGATTATTGTTGGTGTTATATCCATTGTTTCACCTAGTTAGTTCCCTTCTATTGTCTTTTGACTTTTTCTTTTTATTTACTTATCTATTTTCTAAATTTCCCTTATTTATTATTCGTATTCCCCCTTTTTTTTGAAAGTCAATTTAAATGCACTAATTATTTAACTCTAATCAATGCTAATTTAATGCTCGGCTAAATTCAGCTTAGATGCAGCTAATTACTGGATTGGATGTTGTCAATGCTAATGTTAAGGTTAGCCTACGTTAGCTTTGAAAGCTTATGCTCTAGGTTGTTTTTTTTTTTTTTTTTTTTTTTTTTTTTTTAAATTAAACCAATGTTAATTCAATGTTAGGCTAATTTAGCTTTTTGACTTCCGGTTTGGAGTTCGGTTACTATTATTGCTAATGTTAATGTTTGCCAACCAATGCCAATTGATGTTAGCTTCCTAGCTGTTGCTAATAAATGCTAACCTATTGCTAATTAAGATTTAAACCAATATTTGCCTTATTGCTATTGCTAATCAATGCTAATTGTCTTTCTGATCAATGCTAATTATGGCTAATGAAATGCTAACAAATGCTACTAATGCTAACCAATGCTAACTATTGCTAATCAATGCTACTTATTGCTAATCAATACTAGCTTCCTTGTTGACCAATGCTAATTGAATGCTAATTATGCTATTCAACGCTAGTGATTGCTAATCAATACTAATTATTGTTAATCAATACTTGCTGTATTGCTAATACTACCCAATGTTAATTTATTACTAATCAAAAGCTCAGTTAATGCTTACTCTGTATGAAGTGACTCAGGCTAAAGGCGTTGCCCCAACTTTTGCTCACCTCCGGATGCTTCCGATCCAATCCACACACAATGTCCTCCACCAATCCAGATGATCCAATGTACGTCACAGCTACGTCAATTCTGACCAATGAAATAAAAATATTTTTTGACCAATGAAATCTGAACACACCTCTAAATCTAACTCCAGTGAAACACGTCTGTGACAGTAACTTCTAACCAATGAAATATGAACACACCTCTAAGCCTGCCTCCAATGAACCACGTGAATTTCTAACAAATCAAATATGAACACACCATCACATCTGCTTCCTAGACTGTTATTAACTCCTCCCAAGCATAACAATTGAACCAGACATAACAATTGAACCACACCCCAACTCAAAATGGCGTTTGTCACACTTTGTAACAAGTTAAGAAAAAGGAGGAAATACAAACTTTCAGCTGGACAGAGAAGAAATATAATTTAACACAGAAATAACAGTTGCACTATTCTTCACCTCAAAATGGCGTTTGTTAGGGAAGAGAAAGAAATACAATTTAACACGCTGTGGACAGGGAAACTACAAATCAAAAGATACAGAAACAATGCATAAGCAAGAAACTTTCTTTATCAGGAATGTCACATTCACGTCGAACGACGTGATGACTCAATGGCCTACGGACAGAACCTCTTCCTTAGGAATTGCAAAACCCTCATTACTCGACTGATAACAACTCTGCAATTAGCACATTACCTAAAGAAAACTAATAATTATTACAGTACAACCATAAATTGCCCCTGGAAGACACAAGGAAAGAAAATGTGATCACACACGAACATTTGCAGCAGCAGGAAACTGTCAAGGCCAGAGCACGCACCCACACACTAGCCGCGGGAGCGCGCAGCACCCTCTGTCCCCCTGAGAGCCAGAACACACTTCACTCGTCTGTTAAGAATAGAACTTTAGAAACTTAACACCAATCACAGCAGTATTCAATAATAACAAGATGCACTCAACGAAAATATAGAGTCTTAAAGAAAGAAACCCACAGTGTTTAAAAATAACAGCACATTTCGGCACAACACCTTATTTCCCCAAGTTATTAATGCGGCAACTATCACAATTAAGCAGATTATACCAATGAAGCAAATTATGACCATAAAGCCAGTTATAATAATGAAGCAAATCTGAGTGTAAATTAAAATACTACGAATACTCAAAAGTCAAGGGATGATATGAGTCAGAACCTTTTCTCTTTTCTTCTCTTTCTTGATTCACACAAACATCAGATTTCACACACACATTGACAGACAACAGAGACCGGTCCCACACACTCAAGTCAGTCGGTCAAAAGTTTTGTGTCAGTCACCGTTCAAATCTTCACATTTTTAAATTATCAATTTCTTTCATTTAGACTTTTAATTTTTCAGGAGATGTTGGTGTCGGCAATATATGGAATACAAAATGTGTTTTCCCTACAAGCCTTGTGATATGGTCTCTGACCAAAGCAACAGATGCTGACGTGTACTTTACCCGCTTCGCTGTGACCTCTTAATAAAAATCTCCTGTGGCCAATTTCATAAACGAATTTGAATTTTCTCTTAAATGTCTTTATACTGAGGTCTCGGATAACTCCAAAGAGTTCTAGGCAGATATATAAAATGATATGAACATATATACTTAAAATGTGCTCCTCATAGAACTGGATTTTTTCATTTCAGAGTTTTTTTTGAAAGCCTGATTGATTCAATCGTTGAACTTTAATGTTCGCCAGTCAATCAATTATCAGTATTCGTTTTACTCCTTGACTAGTGAAAATAATTTTCACGTATATTTAATGAGTCTAGTGTACCCCGTACTCCCGTCAGTGTTCCTCCCCCCCATGCATAGAAGGATGGCTGATAGAATGCAAGAGGTACTATTGGCGATTACTCAATAACCTGCCCGCCACTTTACAGCTATTAATTAATCCAGTTTGAATTCATCCGATTCACAATTGGCCGGAGCGCAGCGACTAGTCCTTCTTAATTACCACAAAAATCCAACGACACCATAGCCCGACCAACTGCTCACAGCTGTCTGCTTTACAACTCACATAAGCTGCTGTTCACCCAATTTTATCCAAATTCACACATACGGCACCTCTTGGCCCACAGTTTCCCAAACAATTTCAGCAGCCCCTCTGCGCAGAAGTAAACAATGGAAGGGCTTACCGTGTGCAGGATCCGTCTCTCTCCTGTGTCCTTTTAAATTTGGGGAAGCCGGAAGAAGCCGTCAGCTGTGCTCCACTAACCGAGATCAGCTGCGTAATGGTAGGAACAAAATCCCACCTGCCGGCTTGTAACAGCCGATGTCGGCTGTCGGGGCACAGCGAACACGCTCCGCCGGGATCCAGATGCAAACTCTCACGAATTCGGGGTCACCATTATGTTGTGGAGAAATTAGAGTCGAATCCCGCGTTGGTCAGCCGTCCATTGGGGAGTTTATTGAACAAACCGTCACAGCAAATGTGCATACAGAATGTACAAAATGTCCGACGAGCTCATCTAGTGACACCCTTTTATACCGTTTTATCATAACAAGTGTACGTGGCCCTCTCTGGAGGCGCCTAGCTTTCGCAGTTTATCATAAACACGCTCCTTCTAACTATCAACAATATTCTGAACCAGTCAACAAGGCCCAGGATGTAACTAGGCCAGAAGTCATGAACATGTCATGACATCCTTCTCCCACAGTATCAACTTGCATCATATCCACTAAATAATTGTCTCTGCAACAAATACAAATGTCATACAAAGGTTATCTCATATATTAGAAATAATGCAGAATATTACTTTATTATCAAGGTTCGTCATTTATAAAAGAATGAAAAAAAATTGTGAAATACAATGGGCCTCACTTACCTACGGAAGCCGAGAACGGCAATGGATTAAAAAAAAATGTATGCACTGTTATCTCGTGAAAAGGACTTAAGATTATTATTATTATTATTATTATTATTATTATTATTATTATTATTATTATTATTGTTATTATTATCATCATTCGTTATCTCCAAATAACAAAGATAATTTTCTTGTGATAACAAATTCATTTTACACTTTATTTTTCTTTAAGTTACACTTTACGTTAGTTTGTTTACTTGACTGGGTTTGTTTAGGGTTAGGGTTAGCAGATTTTATTCATATAGTGCCACATTACAACAAATGTAATCTCAAAGCACTTCAAAGATACAATCCAGTTGAAGCCAACTGGAAACATTGTAGTACAATCAGAATCATATCACAATCAGGAGGCCCAGGCTGCCCAGTTTGGTAATGAGAATGTCCGGGATGATGGTGCTGAATGCTGAACTATAAAAGAGCATCATTCATTCAGGAATGAAAGTGCAGATAAGACTGATTTAATTGATTTAATTGATTTAACAGTGACCTATGGTAAAACAGTAGTATTATTAAGAGAAGAGGGCAAAAGCAATGGGAAGAAGAGAGAAAAGGACGATGTATTTATAGGATTCAAATCAAAGTGGGAGAAGTGAGGTGGACTGGAATGAAGACATTAAAGGATAATACCGGAGGTTAATAGTACAGTATACATAATGGGTAAACATGACTGGGGTGATTGTGAATTTGTTTCTGTTCTGGTTAAATGAAATAAATATGAGACAGAAAGGATCAAAAGGATTCAAAGACTTTGGGAAATAAAAGTGCAGTTTGACCTGACAGACTTTTTATGGAACAGTTCAGGAGATATATGCTATAAAATACATTTCCTCATCTGGCAGTGTCTGGTCTGATTAAAAGAATAGAGATGATGATGGCAGGCCATATCGCTTTTTTTGTTAGTTTCTTTTCTTTTCTTTTGCTTGATCCATATTTCTTACCAGTTGATGGCGCTAATGCACCATAACGCGAGCCGCCAATAAACACCAGAAGAAGACGACGAAGAAGAAGAGACCCGGATGTAAGATGTTTTGACGGTCTGCGTTTAGTTCTGAGCTGATGGATACAGAAGTGGATTCAGCCCGGTGTCACAGAGTCTGTGTCCCAGAGACCCAGCTGGACTTCCCCGGTCAGACGTACTCCGTGTCGGTCCTTAAGGTGGGCTACAGCGACCCCCAGGCCGATGGGACGTGCCGAGCTGACGGGACTATCAGCCTGATAACGGGACTCAGGACTATCCTGGTGGACACGGGCGGGCCGTGGGACCGGGATGTCCTGCTTCAGAGATTAAAAGAGCGAGCCCTGGAACCCAGAGACATTCACATTGTCGTTGGGACTCATGGACACTCCGACCACATTGGAAATCTGAGTCTTTTTCCTTCTTCGCTCATGATTGTAGGATATGATCTGAGCGAAGGGGACACATACCGCCCCACCCAGCTGGCAGAGGGGCTCCCTTACTGCGTGGATGAGTATGTGAGTAGCCATCACAGCAGCCACTGATGGCACACACAGCTTACAACATGTTCATACTATGGGCACATTACTTTAGAACACTGTGGCACTTTTATCTGCTGATTACTTTCCATGCCTGCAGGTATTTCAGGTTGAGCTGCTGCTGGTTTTTATATTACACATTGTTGCACTAAACTACAATGTGAAGAATTAGTTTATTACTTGATTACTTTTGTTGTTCCAGCTCCCTCCCAGAAGTGCTCTGTTTATAAGTGTTAAATGATAAAAGAAGTGAAGAAAATAAAGAATCAGGGACATCCTGGATCTGTACATTCGGGACATCCCTAACGTATGGTAAATGTTTGCAATCAACCTGGAGTAGATCATATTTAACAATGGAAGTGTGATTAGTTATTTTTCACAATGTTATAATTGATGTTAAAAATCTACTATACTCAAGATTTGGATGTCATAAATCATGCTTGTCTTGGAAAAATGTCTATTCAATTCATTTTTATTTATATAGCGCCAAACACAACAAATGTCATCTCAAGGCACTTAGATAGTAAGTCCAATTCAAGCCAATTGGAATTCAATTAATTGTAATCATAATTATTTATAAAATAATCCAATTCATTCATATAGACCCAATTCAAAAACAATTCCCTAGCTAAGGAAACCAACAGATTGCACTGAAACTTGTCTTCAGTCCAATCTCCCGTCCTGAGCGTGCCTGAGGCGACTGTGGAGAGAAACGACTCCCTTTGAACAGGAAGAAACCTCTGGCAGAACCAGAACCAGGAAGGGTGGCCATCCGCCTCCACCAGCTGGGGTTTGAGAGGACAGAAAGAGAGGGGACAACAAACACTGTAACACAGGGGTCTCCAACACGTCGCTCGCGAGCTACCAGTAGCTCGCCAAAGGGCCAATGAATCATACATTAATTTGAAAACTTAATTGGTCTCTCGGCAAATCTTGATGAGTCAGTGGTGATGTGAGAAGGTAGCCTAGAATTCTAGACGACCCAAGCGACCGGAAATTGAATTTGCTCCCGGGCTAGTCTAGTCACTTGTGGTCGTTTTGCGAGGCTGAAAAATCGAAACTTAATCGGGCCAATCAAATCGTGAGGAGCGGGGTCGGAGGCCGGGCTACCTAGTGACGACAGAGGTGCGACGTTTCAGTGTGTAGTTCCAGAGAGAGGTAAACAGTGGCTGCGCCCAGCGAACAGGCTTTCGAGTTGGCTTTGGCAGCGACTGTAGAAGATTTAGATACACAGTTTTCTTTGCGAGACGAACAGATAACCGCACTTAAGTTTTTCTTGAAAAAAAAGGTCGTTTTCGGAGTTTTGCTCACCGGGTACGGTTGGTGGGACGACGCTCTGATTGGTTGTTGCGCCATCCTATTGCGTGGCGTTGAGTGCAGAGGCAACTTAACAGACAACCGTTTATCCCGCCCACACTGCTATCCAGCGTCAATAAAAACTGTACAGGTCTGGCTTGCTAGGCTAGTGAGAAGGAGTTTACGATGGCGACAACATGATCAGTGCTGTCAAGGCGTTCAGTGCAAAACTGTCATTGTACATTCAGCAAGTGAAAAGCAGAAGATTTCAGCACTTCCCCTTTAAAGTCTCAGCAGCATTCACAGCATTTCTGGAGCTTGGTAGAGCCAGATAATTATGAAAATCTTCACCAAGCAGCTCTGAAAATGTCTGCTTTGTTTGGGTCTACATACCTCTGTGAGTCAGCTTTTTCTGACATGAATGTCCTGAAATCAAAGCTCAGAACGAGACTGACTGATGAACATTTAAATGACTCCATAAGAGTGAACTTAAGTGGATACACTCCAGCATACACCTCTCTTGTTGACTCCTTGCAGTGTCAGTCATCTCACTAACTAAAAAAGGCTGAACTTCTGAACACATTCACACACACACACACACACACACACACACACACACACACACACACCTTCACTGCTCAATATTGAACTGTACTAAATGTTTTTTATTGTGAATTCAATTTTTGTTCTTTATTTTTGTGATGTTTTAATACAGAATGTGAGATGTGGACAGTAACATATTGTAAATGTTCAGGAAAAGAAGGCTTATTGAGTTTGTTTGTTCAAAATGAGCGATGATAATAAATGTTACAAAACACGAGTAGCTCTCGGCCATTTTTATTTTGTTAAAGTAGCTCTCAGAGGGAAAAAGGTTGGAGACCCCTGCTGTCACACCATTCAAAGGATACCTGTTGGAACAAGGAAACACCAGTTAATGACCACAATATTGTCACATGTACATAATGTCATTTGAGAAATTAAACGGGGGAAAAGAGAGTAAAGTGAGGAAAGGTGTGACAGATGAGGCCCCCCAGCAGTCTGGGCCTATAGCAGCTTAACTATGGGATGTTTCAGGATCACCTGAGCCATCCCTAACTATAAGCTTTATCAGAAAGGAAAGTTTTAAGCCTGGTCTTAAAGGTAGAGAGGGTGTCTGCTTCCTGAAGCCAAACTGGCAGCTGGTTCCACAGAGAGGGGCCTGATAACTGAAGGCTCTGCCTCCCAAACTGGCAGCCGCTTCCACAGAGCGGGCCTGATAACTGAAGGCTCTGCCTCCCAAACTGGCAGCTGGTTCCACAGAGAGGGGCCTGATAACTGAAGGCTCTGCCTCCCAAACTGGCAGCTGGTTCCACAGAGAGGGGCCTGATAACTGAAGGCTCTGCCTCCCAAACTGGCAGCTGGTTCCACAGAGAGGGGCCTGATAACTGAAGGCTCTGCCTCCCAAACTGGCAGCTGGTTCCACAGAGAGGGGCCTGATAACTGAAGGCTCTGCCTCCCAAACTGGCAGCTGGTTCCACAGAGAGGGGCCTGATAACTGAAGGCTCTGCCTCCCAAACTGGCAGCTGCTTCCACAGAGAGGGGCCTGATAACTGAAGGCTCTGCCTCCCATTCTACTTTTAGAAACTCTGGGAACCTCAAGTAAACCTGCAGTCTGAGAGCAAAGTGCTCTGTTAGGAAAATATCTTCTAATGAGATCTTTAATATCTGATGGAGCTCGGTCATTAAAGCTGCCGTCGGCAGGTTTTCAAAATTCCGAGTCTAAAGTCGGAAAATTCGAACTGATACAACTTTCAGGTTCCTCCCCCTCTGTGGACGAGGTTGTGCACGTGAGTTCACACCAGTGTGCGCGCACACAAGCTGGGGGCAGACTCACGCTCAGCATGGAAGACGTGGTTGGTGACTGTTCTGCTCAGATAATAGATAAATAATAAACCTGACGTGATTGGTTAAAAACAGCCGGGAGTGCTCGATTTTTGCAAGCACGATTACAGGCTTCAGAGGGAGCTACAGAATTCGGGATTTTTCCTAAACAGACTATTTAATATTCTACTTCCAGAATCCCATGACAGTTCAAGCTAATATGACTAAAAAAAAGTTGCCGACGGTAGCTTTAAGAGCTTTATAAAAAGAAAAAAAGACTAGAAAAATGAAGTCAGACAATGTTTTCATTAATGTGTATTATTTTTAAGGCAAACTCTCAATACATGAACTTGAACACTCAGTCACTTTTATCTTATTGTAATCAATTGTAATTATTTTTTTTAATTTAACCTTTAAATAAAGGGATAATCCGGAGTAAAATGCACTTTAGATCAATTTACGGGATGTTGGGAGTACATACGTTGAGTTGACATCAAAATCATGTCATGCGGATGTGTTTTGAGAATTTCGATTTGACCGTTTTTAGCCAAAAGTCGTTAGCCTGGAGGTGACGGGGGCATATGATGTTACCGCTACAAAACGCTATTTTTATCCCTCTTCTACAGCTCCAAACAACATAACACTTACGTGGTAGTGAGTAGAGGGTCCCTAAAGCCAAACCGAAGTGTCCCGAGGTCTTCATGTGGTCGGATATAGAGTCCAGAATTAATTTAATCAAGCCAGTACCTTTCCGGAAATGTTGCTGCTGCAGCTGCCGCTACAGACCGTGGTGAAGTTGGTTTGATATTGGATATTCGACAGATATTCACAATAAGGAAATGAGGTGTCTTTTTTTTCAAACCAATATCAAACCAACTTCACCACGGTCTTAAGTGGCAGCTGCAGCAGACACATTTCGCTATAAAAATAGCGTTTTGTAGCGGTGACATCATATGCCCCCGTCACCTCCAGGCTAACAACTTTTGGCTAAAAACGGTCAAATCGAAATTCTCAAAACACATCCGAATGACATGATTTTGATGTCAACTCAACGTATGTACTCCCAACATCCCGTAAATTGATCTAAAGTGCATTTTACTCCGGATTATCCCTTTAAGCAGGAAAACCTCATTGAGATTAAAAATCTCTTCTTTTATTTTGTCTTAGTGTCCTGGCCAAGACGAACACATAGACAAAGAACGTGAAACTAGACTTCAATACATTAAAAAACACAATCGGGTCAGAATTAAAATTTGTCATGAGATAAAAATTTAGTGCATGAGTCAGAACATCTGCTGCCAGATTTGGTTTTAGAGTGGAAATAGATGGATGGATGATAAGATGAAAAAAAGGATTGACAACTTCTTCGTGAAGAATGTTAAATTAAGGCCTGATTCGTCCGAAAGTCATAAGCAGGGCTCTCAAGTCTCACGCATTGAGCGTGACAGTCACGTTTTTCGGTCTTTTGTCACGCACTCCCGCCACACATTGTATTTCTCACGCTGTAAAACTGCGGTGTTGAATGTGATGTGGTTGAAAATTTGGGTGCACCTAACATTTGTGCTGGTGCACCCAAGCAACCAGTGCCACCAGTGCCACCAGTGCAAAAAGTTAGTCCAGAGCCCTGACAAGGGAGTGTCACAGAGTTGAATGTGTGGCCGAGAGTGCCCACCGAGAGTTAACCAGGAAGTGGTTTCAGAGAGGGGACCGCCCGTTCAATTCAATTCAATTCAATTTTATTTATATAGCGCCAAATACAACAAATGTCATCTCAAGGCACTTAGATAGTAAGTCCAATTCAAGCCAATTGGAATTCAATTAATTAATAATAATCATAATTCATAAAATAATCCAATTCGTTCATATAGAGCCAATTCAAAAACAATTTCCTAGCTAAGAAAACCAACAGATTGCACTGAAAACTTTTTGTTTTTCGGTCCAATCTCCCATCCTGAGCGTGCCTGAGGCGACTGTGGAGAGAAACGACTCCCTTTTAACAGGAAGAAACCTCTGGCAGAACCAGACTCAGGAAGGGTGGCCATCCGCCTCGACCAGCTGGGGTTTGAGAAAACAGAAAGGGGGGGTGGGGGGTGGGAAAGGGGGCCGCGGCGGTGGCGGCACTGTAACATCATTCAAAGGATATCTGTTGGAACAGGGAAACACGAGTTAATGATCACAATAATATCACATATACACAAAGAGAGTAAAGTGAGGAAAGGTGTGACAGATGAGGCCCCCCATCAGTCTAGGCCTATAGCAGCTTAACTATGGGATGTTTCAGGATTACCTGAGCCATCCCTATTCAAGGTAAACACAAGAAACTTGTGCTAACGAAAAAATAAATAAATAAATAAAGGACCAGACTCAGTGAGTAATTCCCTATACTCCCTATATAGATCTGCTCCTCACACCACAACAACCATCTTTTTACAGCCACAAGCTACCTCAGCCTCTCACCAACTGCACACCAGTCACAGCGGGGTGGGGATGCAAACCCTGGTTCGGGTAGGGGGAGAAATAAAAGAGGTAAGATAAGCGGGAATGGGATGCAAACCCTGGTTCGGGTAGGGGGTAATGAAAGTATAGAAGGTGCCAGAGGTGGAGGCAGGACAAGACACACTAGCAGACACACTATCAGATTCAACAGACCTAACTATAAGCTTTATAAAAAAGGAAAGTTTTAAGCCTGGTCTTAAAAGTGGAAAGGGTGTCTGCTTCCCGGACATTTACTGGCAGCTTATTCCACAATAGAGGGGCCTGATAACTGAAGGCTCTGCCTCCCATTCTACTTTTAGAAACTCTGGGAACCTCAAGTAAACCTGCAGTTTGGGAACGAAGTGCTCTGTTAGGAAAATATCTTACAATGAGATCTTTAAGATATGATGGAGCTCGGTCATTAAGAGCTTTATATGTAAGGAGAAGAATCTTAAATGTATTCTGAATTTAACAGGGAGCCAATGAAGAGAAGCTAAAACTGGAGAAATATGATCTCTCCTGTTAGTTCTCATAAGAACTCTGGCTGCAGCATTTTGGATCAACTGAAGGCTTTTCAGAGAATATGTGGGACAGCCCAATAATAAAGAATTACAGCAGTCCAATCCTGAAGTAACAAATGCATGGACTAGTTTTTCTGCATCACTCTGAGACAAGATGTTCCTGATTTTAACAATATTACGAAGATGAAAGAAGGCAGTCCTAGAAACCTGTTTTATATGCGAGTCAATTGATAAGTTCTGGTCAAAAATAACTCCAAGGTTCCTCACTGTAGAACTAGAAGCCAAGGAAATACCATCTAGAGTAACTATATAGCTAGTAGGGGTGGGCGATATGTATCGTTTGCGAAATTATCGTGAATGTTGTTTTGACGATGAGTAATTTTGCAATATCGAGATATATATATATATATATATATATATATATATATATTTTTTTTTTTACAATCGCCAAAAAATCAATAACGTGCGGCGCCAGTGGTCCTCTACCCTTACCACGGCGCCACGCCCTGCTTTGAACGCTCTAATTTTTTCAAAGTAAACGCTTCGGACCCCGCGGGACACTCAGCTAAGAGCATCGAGGGGGCGCCGAGAGGCAGGGGCTGGGACAGACGGTAGCTCGCCTCGCGGCGGACCGTCAGCTCGATCCCGAGATCCAACTACGAGCTTTTTAACTGCAGCAACTTTAAGATACGCTATTGGAGCTGGAATTACCGCGGCTGCTGGCACCAGACTTGCCCTTCAATTGATCCCCATTAAAGGATTTAAAGAGTCCTGTATTGTTATTTTTCGTCACTACCGGCTCCCCGAGTCGGGAGTGGGTAATTTGCGCGCCTGCTGCCTTCCTTGGATGTGGTAGCCGTTTCTCAGGCTCCCTCTCCGGAGGGAGAAGTAGCCTGAGAAACGGCTCGCGGTTATCTAGTCACCAAAGCGGCCGCGGCACCCCGAGAGGCACCCGCATGGGTTTTGGGTCTAATAAATGCACGCATCCCCGAAGGTCAGCGCTCGTTTTGCATGTATTAGCTCTAGAATTGCCACAGTTATCCAAGTAACGGTAGAGCGATCAAAGGAACCATAACTGATTTAATGAGCCATTCGCAGTTTCACTGTACCGGCCGTGTGTGCTTAGACTTGCATGCTTGTGTTCATTTTATTGTGATCTTAAAGCAAGTTTTAATTTTTTTTTTAAATATCGTCAAAATATCTTTATCGTGAAAATCCTAAAAAATATCGAGATTTTTTTTTTTGCCCATATCGCCCACCCCTAATAGCTAGACAATTTCTCCCTGAAACGCTCAGGTCCAAAGATAACGACTTCAGTTTTGTCTGAATTTAGAAGCAGACAGTTCTGAGTCATCCAGGTCTTTATGTCTTTAAGACATGCTTGTAGTCTGACCAACCTATTGGGTTCATCTGGTTTTATAGATAAGTACAGCTGAGTATCATCAGCATAGCAATGGAAATTTATGCCATGCTGTCTAATAATGTTACCTAATGGAAGCATGTATAAAGTGAAAAGAATCGGTCCAAGCACAGAACCCTGAGGAACTCCATGACTTACTCTGGTGTGTGAGGAAGATTCTTCATTTACAAGAACAAACTGAAATCTATCAGATAAATATGACTTAAACCAGCCTAATGCAGTTCCTTTAATCCCGATAACATGTTCAAGTCTGTGTAATAAGATACTGTGATCGACCGTATCAAATGCAGCACTGAGATCCAACAGGACAAGCACAGACACAAGTCCGCTATCAGAGGCTAAGAGGAGATCATTGGTAACTTTCAGCAGTGCAGTTTCTGTGCTATGATGCACTCTGAATCCTGACTGAAACTCTTCAAACAGATTATTTCTGTGGAAATGATCACAAAGCTGAGCTGCAACTATTTTTTCAAGAACTTTAGACATAAAAGGGAGATTGGATATAGGTCTATAATGAGCCAACACTTCTGAATCAAGAGTAGGTTTTTTAAGTAAAGGTTTAATTACAGCAACCTTAAAAGTCTGAGGTACATATCCTGTCAACAAAGACAGATTGATCAAATCCAATATGGAAGTGTCAATTAATGGGAAAACCTCCTTGAACAGTCTGGTTGGGATTGGGTCTAAAACACAAGTTGATGGTTTAGAAGAGACTATTGCTGTTGTTAGCTCAGAGAGATCAACTGGGCAGAAGCCGTCTAAATACAAATCAGGTTCTAAAGATACTTCTAAAGCTGCTGTACTTGATGATACATCACTGATAATAGTGGGAAGGACTCAATTTTATTAATAAAGAAGCTCATGAAATCATCACTGCTGAGAGTTAAAGGAATAACTGGCTCAGCAGAGCTCGGACTCTTAGTCAGACTGGCTACAGTGCTGAAAAGAAACCTGGGATTATTCTTATTCTTTTCTATCAATGATGAATAATAAGCAGTTCTAGCTTTACGAAGGGCTTTCTTATACGTTATTAAACTATCTTTCCAGACTAACTGAGACTCTTCTAAATTAGAGGAACGCCACTGTCTCTCCAGCTTTCTTGCAGTCTGCTTTAAAGCACGCAGCTGTGAATTATACCAAGGAGCCAACCTCTTCTGACTGATTACCTTCCTTTTCAGAGGGGCAACATTGTCCAGTGCTGTACGCATTGAAACTATAGTGCTGTCAACAAGAGAGTCAAGTGCTGCTGGAGTAAAGTTTAGGTAGTCGTCCTCTGTCATATCTGCACATGGCAGTGAAGAAAAGGATGATGGAATTAATTCTTTAAATCTGGTTACAGCATCCTCTGATAGACACCTTCTATATGTACATTTCTTCTCAGAAACTGTATAGTCAAGTAATGTAAACTCAAAGGTTATCAGAAAATGGTCAGATAAGACAGAGTTATGAGGGAACACTGTTAACTGTTCACTCTCAATGCCATAAGTCAGCACAAGATCAAGGGTGTGATTAAGGCAGTGAGTCGGTCTGTGAACACTCTGAGAAAATCCAATAGAGTCTAATATAGAATTAAAGTTCATATTCAGGCTGTCATTTTCAACATCTACATGAATATTAAAGTCACCCACTACAATGACTTTATCTGTACTCAGCACTAACTGGGATAAAAACTCTGAGAATTCAGACAGAAACTCAGAATAAGGGCCAGCTGGACGATACACAACAACAAACACAAGAGGTTTCTGGGATTTCCACTTTGCGTGGGAAAAACTGAGAATCATAGATTCAAAAGAGCTCAAACTAATCTTGGGTCTGGGACTGATTAGTAACCCTGATCTGAAAATAGCTGCCACTCCTCCTCCTCTGCCTGTGGTTCCAGGAACGTGAACATTTAAACAGTCAGAGGGAGTTGCTTCATTAATGCTAACATGATGCTAACATGATGCTAACATGATGCTAACATGATTCTCCTGCTGCAGCCAGGTTTCTGTAAGACAAAATATATCAATATGATGATCACAAATCAACTCATTCACTAACAGAGACTTGGAAAGGAGAGATCTGATATTCAGCAAACCACATTTAATAGTTTGATGGTTTTGTTCAGTTAAAGTTTTTGTTTTAATAATTTCTTTTTGCACAAGAGGCAGACATCCCAAGTTCCAAAAACTCATTTCAGGGAGATGCTCATCGAAACCCCCCCCCCCGTGCCTATTTGATTCTAGGGGTCTCTAATTTTGCCTATTTATCAACATATTAAATTGGGGATTTTTTTAAAGGCTTAGACAGGCTGGATATAGATAGTTAGATACTGTAGCTACTAGTTAGATATAGGCCTACACAATTTAGTAACTAAATGTGTATTGATACTTTAAAATAAGTATTTGATACGTTTTGCTTTATTTTATAACATTTTATGACATATAGCATTTAACCAACAGAAATAAAATGCAGATGATGGCGCGTTCACCTACCTCCACATGTTTTACAGTCATTAAGTCCGCCGTGGGCAATACTTAAGTCACTATTGCATAATGTGCACCTCGCCACGGTGTCATCATTCTTCACCTTCTCCACACATGGGTATACTTTAGTACAGTGGTTCTCAACCGGTGGGGCCCGCCCCCCTGGGGGGGCGCGGACACTCTCCCGGGGGGGGCACGAGTAGACTACAGGATGAGGGCAAAAAAAAAAAATCTGAAAAAAAAAAAAAAAAAAAAATCTGAAAAAAAAAAAAAAATCACGAAAATTCCCTCCTCGAAAATGCAAGAAGTTGGACTATTGTTTGACTAGTTTCATTTCAAATTTACCAGGGGGTAGTATTTTGAGCCTGCGACGTCACGCAACGTAACGTAACCTATATAAGCATCCGCACACAAACGTCAAGCTTCACTCTACTCTAGTCTAGTCTCTTGCCAAGTTCACTTGTGCCAGCTCTCGCTAGTCTATCTGTTATCAGTCTTGATATCGATATACTTTACTAAACATAAACAGTCTTTTTAAAGACTAATACCACAAATAGCCTTTGTAAAAATGATCCAAATCGCAGCCCTAGCTATTTTTTTTAACTGCTAGGCGTGCACTTAGCTAATAGGGTAGCCATACTCTCTGGCTTTTTAACCGTGTTGCAACACATGACACGCGACAAAAGACACTCATACACTCACTCACTCACTACAATCTTATATCTTAAAATAAAATCTTTATTGCCTGCAAAATTGTTAAACACTTGCATTAAGGAACGTACAAAAGTTCCGTCTGAGTAGTCCCAGATTCTCAACATATCCACACTTCCAAATTAGCCTAACAAAAATGGAGAGATTTCTAGTGAGGGCCAACAAGGCAGACGCGCCACCAGCTGCAAAAAAGCTTCGAAGGTATGACGAAGCTTACTTGCAGTTTGGATTTACAGTCACGGCTGATCTGAGACCTCAGTGTGTCGTGTGTGCCGAAGTGCTGGCAAACGACAGCATGAAACCTTGCAAACTTAAAAGGCACCTCGAAACAAAACATGCTGCCATTAAAGATAAACCGGCAGAATATTTTAAAAGAAAGCTTGATGGCCTCCATCAGCAACAGGCAACCATTTCAGTTCAGAGCACTGTGTCTAAACAGTGTTTGGAGGCATCGTATGTAGTGGCTAAAAGAATAGCTAAACTGGGTAAACCGCATACAATTGCCGAGACTCTCATTTTGCCGGCCGCGCAAGACATGTGCAGAATAATGATAGGAGATAGTGCAGCTGCCAAACTCGGTGCAGTACCACTGTCCAATGACACAGTAGCTAGGAGGATTTCAGACATGTCTAATGACATCAGAGAGCAACTCATAGAGTTAGTAAAACAGAGTCCCTACTACGCGCTGCAGCTGGACGAATCCACTGACATTGCTGGGCAGGCACAGCTCCTCACCTATGTCAGGTATCTGCGGGACAAGGCGATTGAGGAGGATGTCCTGTTTTGCCGGCCTCTTCAGTCGCGCACTACAGGAGAAGCCATCTTCAATGTTCTTGATATTTTTATCCGTGAAAATGGTTTGACTTGGGACCGATGCGTTGGCCTATGCACGGATGGTGCACGGGCAATGACGGGCCGCGAGCGTGGCCTAGCTGCTCGCGTTCAGCAAGTAGCACCTCTTGTGAAATGGACACATTGTATGGTCCATCGCGAAGCATTAGCTGCCAAAAAAATGCCTGTTCTCTTTGAGTCCGTGCTAAACCAAGCCGTGAAAATGATAAATCTTATTAAATCACGGCCGCTAAACTCTTGGTTGTTTGGGATCCTCTGCCTGGAGATGGGCTCAGGGTACGAACAGCTGCTTCTGCACACTGAAGTTCGCTGGCTCTCTAGGGGGCGGGTGTTACAGCGGTTGTATGAGTTGCGAGAGGAGGTGAAGTGTTTTTTGACAGATATCAAATCAGATCTGGCGAAGCATCTGGATGACACTATGTGGCTTGCGTCTCTGTCCTATTTGGTCGATATATTTGATCGTTTGAATGGCCTCAACCTGTCTTTGCAAGGCCGCGAAACTCATATTTTGCTCCTTGCAGACAGAGTGGACGCCTTCAAACAAAAAATTGAGCTCTGGCATGGCCGCATCAGTCGAGGGAACTGCGACATGTTCCCCAGCCTTGCAGACTTCATCACTGATGCAGGCACGTCACACAATTTCTCGTCTCTGTTTCAGTCAGCGTCGGAGCACCTGTCTGCAATGAGGAAAGAATTTGCAACGCATTTTAAAGAGGATTATCGCTCTTTTGCGTGGGTTCGAGATCCATTTGTGTGCACAGCAAAGGAACTGCCAGTTGATATGCAGGAACAGCTTATTGAGCTGAAGAGTGACAGTAGGCTGAGGGAACTTTTTACCTCCTGCCCTCTGTCGTCATTCTGGGCATCATTGATGCAGGAATACCCTCAACTCTGTGACGTCGCCTTAAAGATTCTCCTCCCTTTCGCGTCCACATATTTGTGTGAGGCAGGATTCTCAAAAATGACTGCACTCAAGACGAAATACCGCAATCGTGCACAAATCGAGGATGATTTGAGGCTGTGTTTGTCAAACATTGCACCAAGAATTGAGGATCTTTGCAAGGCAAAGCAGGCTCAGGTCTCACATTAAAGCTTCTGTAAAACATGCAGATGATATGCCTATTATTAGGCCTAGTAATAATAATAATTAAGAATAAATTCATATCAGAGTTCTAGTGCCAATTCCCAGTTATAGCAATAGCCTAGTAATGTTAATAGGCCTACTGATGATGATAATAATAATAATAATAATAATAATAATAAGAGCATGTAACCTCATATCATATAGCTATAGCCTAGTAATGATAATAGGCCTACTACTACTACTACTGATAATAATAATAATAATAATAATAATAATAATAATAATAAGAGCATGTAACCTCATATCATATAGCTATAGCCTAGTAATGATAATAGGCCTACTACTACTACTACTACTGATAATAATAATAATAATAATAATAATAATGATAATAATAACAATAACCATAATAATAATAATAACAACAACAATAATGATAATAATAATGCCTGCAAGCTCACATTAGAAGTCTGGTGCTACTGCCAGTTATAACAATAGCCTAGTAATAATGATAGGCCTACCTACCCCTACTGATAATAATAATAATAATAATGTGGGCCTAAAAATAATAGCCTAACCATCTATCTATCTATCTATCTATCTATCTATGGTGGTGTCGTGGGGGTGGGGCTGTGAAGGGTGGGGGGGGGGGGGGGGGGGGTCGGGAGGAGGGGGGGGCCCCAACTGCAATGAACCGTCTTAGGGGGGGGCCCGCTTGCAAAAGGTTGAGAACCCCTGCTTTAGTATATTCTGCTGTAAAATAAGTCTTATATTTTTGTGTTTTTTTACTCGAGGATTCACCCTCTGCCATTTGGCAGGATGCACAGACAGTTTTGAGTGGTAATTCAGTTTTAAGTAACAGAGTAAATCGAAGCCCTCCCACACCGAACGTTATTGGCTTATTTTGCTGACTAAACCAATCAGCGCGCCCTCTGACCAGCAGTCGCCTTGAACGCTCGTTGAACAGAGCATCGCTTTGGACAGGTGATACGCACAGGTTTCACACCCCTCCCCACACCCCTCACTCTCTCGTGCCTGCGCAGTCCAAACGCGCATGGTGCACGAGTTATTGTGTTGCCTGCACGCTCTCACTCGCATTGAAAAAAAAAAAAAAAAAAAAAAAAACACACTCCCTTGCATAGTCTAAAATCCGGGATATTTTATCCGACTCGCGGGCATCCGTGATTAACTATCAATATCAGGGAGACTCCCGGAAGTTCCGGGAGACTTGGGATGTCTGCAAGAGGATTTGCTCCTTTTGTGTTAATTGATTGGGTGGGTAGCAGCAGGTGGGAAGCTGCAGAGAAGTGTGTAAGACTACAACTCTGCATCCTGGTCTGAGCCCTGGGTTGTCATGTTTTAGGGTGGCAAATAAATTCATCCATATTTCTAGAAATGAGAGCTGCTCCTTCCAAAGTGGGATGGATGCCGTCTCTCCTCATCAGACCAGGTTTTCTCCAGAAAGATTGCCAATTATCTATGTAGCCCACGTTGTTTGCTGGACACCATCTAGACAGCCAGCGATTGTAGGACGACATGCGGCTAAACATGTCATCACTGGTCAGATTTGGCAGGGGTCCAGAGAAAACTACGGAGTCCGACATTGTTTTGGCAAAATTACACACCGATGCAACATTAATTTTAGTGACCTCCGATTGGCGTAACCGGGTGTCATTAACGCCGACGTGAATAACTATTTTACCATATTTACGTTTATCCTTAGCCAGCAGTTTTAAATAGGATTCTATGTCGCCCGCTCTGGCCCCTGGAATGCATTTGACTATGGCCGCTGGTGTCTCTAATGCCACGTTTCTGACTATAGAGCTGCCAGTTACCAGGGTTTTTTCCTCAGCGGGTGTGTCGCTGAGTGGGGAAAATCTGTTAGAAGCGTGGACAGGTCGATGGTGAACAACGGGCTTGACTTTAGAGCTATGCCTCTTCCTGACAGTCACCCAGCCATGTTGTAATCCTGGCTGCTCAGGTTCTGCTAGGGGGAGGCTAATGGAGCTAGCTACGCTAGGTGGCTCCACACTGGCTAAAGGGACCTGGCTCGCTATCGGTTGATTTTCAACAGTGCAGAGCCGAGCTTCCAATTCAGATAACCTCGCCTCCAAAACTACAAAAAGACAACATTTGTTACACGTACCATTATCGCTAAAGGAGGCAGAGGAGTAACTAAACATCTGACACACGGAGCAGGTGAAAGCAGGAGATGGAGGGAGAGAACTGGTAGCCATGCTACGCTAGAGAACCAGACACACCGTTAAAAAGTGAGAGTAAAGATCTGTAGGAGTGTGTTAGAACAGAACGGTAAGCTATAGAGTTTAACTATGCAAAATTGTGTAAGTTATAGATCGAAATAAAGTGATTAACAGTAGTCCAAGCGGAGCAAGAAATTCCTCAGTGCACAGGCAAGGTAACAGGAAGTGATGCAACACGTCTTACCGCAAAGCGTCACAGCGTCAGCATTGCGAATATCGCGGTTCACAGCCCCCAACCGAGGCTACTAGACAACAGGTTATACCCACGGATGGGTTTTGGTCACTTGCTCAACAGCAGATATTGATTTTAACAAAGAAGCGTTAAGAAGGATCACAAAATGATCCACCAGACAGAAACATAGATCAGTTTCTTAGTAACATCAACCTCCCAAAATTACAACTTGAGCAGGCCACGGCTCTGGATTCACCCCTCTCAACAGGAGAACTCCATGAAGCCCTTCATATGCCTAGTAACAAAGCCCCAGGACCAGATGGTTTTCCAGCTGAGTTCTACAAAGAATTTTGGACTGTTTTGGAAGCTACATTTCACAAAAATGGTTTTACAAGTTAAGGAGAACGGCAGATTATCCCCTAACATGAACTCTGCTAACATTATCCTTCTACAGAAACCAGGAAAAGACCCTGTACTTCCATCCAGCTACCGCCCAACATCACTAATAAATGTAGACCTCAAAATAATCTGCAAAGCTCTCGCCAAAAGAATAGAAAAAATAACTCCCCTTATAATACATCCTGACCAGACAGGTTTTATAAAGAGTAGACACTCATCCACTAACACACGCAGACTAATTAATCTCATAGATTATTATACCATCAACAACTTGGAAACCACAATTGTCTCTCTAGATGCTGAAAAAGTATTTGATAAAGTTAACTGGAAATTCTTATTTGCAGCATTAAACAAATTTGGGTTTGGGTCGTACTTCATTAACTGGATAAGGATACTATACAGCTCCCCAAATGCATGGTTGTTCTGCAGGTTTGTGTGTTTTCACACCGTCTCCTCTCACCCTCAGGTGTCTGTTATTCCCACCCCAGGCCACACGGGACAAGATGTCAGCGTCCAGGTGAAAGGAACCACAGCAGGCACTGTGCTCGTTGCAGGGGACTTATTTGAGTGCTGCTCTGACATGAACAGTTGGAGGGATTTGAGTATGAACACAGCAGTACAGGAAGTTAGCCGCCAAAAGGCGCTGTGTACCGCTGATGTCATCATACCAGGTCATGGACTTCCTTTTCGAGTTGTTAGGAACTGATGTCCCAATCCTGGAGATGTAAGGAAGTGGTTTGATTACACCCTATCCAGAGCAATCCTAACGGTGTCATGGTCTTACTGAAGAACACGTGTTTACACACAGCAGAGTGGCTCCTTGTTCATTTGATTGCATATGTTATCATTTTGGTTAATGTTTGTAATAATAAAAATACTGTGAATAGCATGTAACTATGACTCTGGCTTATCTTTCATGGAGTAATAGTACATAAGTGAATGTGCCAACTCTGGAGACGGTGGCACATGTTCCCCTGAAGCAGGGGGCCATAAGCTCAAGGTTTTTCTGCTATGGATATAAAAGCGTGACTGTGTGTGCATACATGTGTCCGCAGAAGGAATCGGGCCTCTTTGTTGATACAAGTGGGGGTGCATCCAAGAAAAAAGGTTTGGAACCTCCAGCCCATCATGTGAAAGACCTGGATGACTCAGAACTGTCTGCTTCTAAATTCAGACAAAACTGAAGTCGTTATCTTTGGAGCTGAGCGATTCAGGGAGAAATTGTCTAGCTATATAGTTACTCTAGATGGTATTTCCTTGGCTTCTAGTTCTACAGTGAGGAACCTTGGAGTTATTTTTGACCAGAACTTATCATTTGACTCGCATATAAAACAGGTTTCTAGGACTGCCTTCTTTCATCTTCGTAATATTGTTAAAATCAGGAACATCCTGTCTCAGAGTGATGCAGAAAAACTAGTCCATGCATTTGTTACTTCAGGATTGGACTACTGTAATTCTTTATTATTGGGCTGTCCCACATATTCTCTGAAAAGCCTCCAGCTGATCCAAAATGCTGCAGCCAGAGTTCTGATGAGAACTAACAGGAGAGATCATATTTCTCCAGTTTTAGCTTCTCTTCATTGGCTCCCTGTTAAATTCAGAATAGAATTTAAGATTCTTCTCCTCATGATAAAGCTTATAGTTAGGGATGGCTCAGGTGACCCATAGTTAAGCTGCTATAGGCCCAGCCTGCTGGGGGGCCTCATCTGTCACACCTTTCCTCACTTTCCTCTTAAACCCCAGCTGGTGGAGGCGGATGGCCACCCTTCCTGGTTCTGGTTCTGAGATGACATTTGTTGTAATTTGGCGCTATATAAATAAAACTGAATTGATTAGGTGAGCTGTTCGCTGTGATTAATGTGTAAACTTGCCCGACAGACACACTGCTTCTTTGAGCAGGTGTGCACACCTTACCAGTGTGTTAGATGCACATGTGTTCCAGTAGGTGTAATCCACTACTTTAATGGCACAGGGCTGGACCCGGGCTGCAGCTGGGTGGGCCCGGGCTGCAGCTGGGTGGGCCTGGGCAGCAGCTGGGTGGGCCTGGGCAGCAGCTGGGTGGTCCTGGGCTGCAGCTGGGTGGACCTGGACTGCAGCTGGGTGGACCTGCAGCTGGGTGGGCCTGGGCTGCAGCTGGGTGGGCTTGGGCAGCAGCTGGGTGGACCTGGGCTGCAGCTGGGTGGACCTGGGCTGCAGCTGGGTGGGCCTGGGCTGCAGCTGGGTGGGCCTGGGCTGCAGCTGGGTAGGTGGGCCTGGGCAGCAGCTGGGTGGGCCTGGGCAGCAGCTGGGTGGTCCTGGGCTGCAGCTGGGCGGGCCTGGGCAGCAGCTGGGTGGTCCTGGGCTGCAGCTGGGTGGACCTGGACTGCAGCTGGGTGGACCTGCAGCTGGGTGGGCCTGGGCTGCAGCTGGGTGGGCCTGGGCAGCAGCTGGGTGGGCCTGGGCAGCAGCTGGGTGGGTGGGCCTGGGCAGCAGCTGGGTGGACCTGGGCAGCAGCTGGGTGGGTGGGCCTGGGCAGCAGCTGGGTGGACCTGGGCTGCAGCTGGGTGGGCCTGGGCTGCAGCTGGGTAGGTGGGCCTGGGCAGCAGCTGGGTGGACCTGGGCAGCAGCTGGGTGGACCTGGGCTGCAGCTGGGTGGGCCTGGGCTGCAGCTGGGTGGACCTGGGCAGCAGCTGGGTGGACCTGGGCTGCAGCTGGGTGGACCTGGGCTGCAGCTGGGTGGACCTGGGCTGCAGCTGGGTGGACCTGGGCTGCAGCTAGGTGGACCTGGGCTGCAGCTGGGTGGGCCTGGAACTGACTGGAAGACCACAGATAGTGAGAGTGGGTTATGTATGTTCCCCAACACTCACACTCAACACAGGGGTCGCCCAGGACTGCGCGCTGAGCCCCCCACTGTACTCCAGACATACCACCAACTCTACTGGGAAGTTTGCTGATGACACAGTGGCAGTGGTGCTCATCTCCAGGACCAATGAAAAGGCCTGATGGAGTGAGGTGGACCACCTGGTGAACTGGTGTATGGAAAATTACCTGGAACATTAACAAAACCAAGGAGATTGTGATTGACTTCCATAAATCCACATATCCAGAAGCGAGTAGCGAGGAGAAACTGATGAACACACACACTCTCTCTCTGCAACTATTTTGCATACCTGCATTTCTTTGCATGTTTTGTCATTTGAAAATGTTATTCAACATTCAAGGAGCAGCATTACTGCGCAGAGAATTAAATATTCATCAGGAGATGGTTATCATAGATGTTTTAGCATTTCCAGACAATTATCTTTATGAGCGGCACCATCAGAATTTTGTTGGGACAAAAGAAAAAAAGACATAAAAGACAAATAAATATTTGTATGAATAGGCTTAAAAAAGATATATATAGGCCTATTATATTTTATAAAGGCACTTGTGTGTTGGGGGTGGACTCCCTCCAGGGACTCCCTCAGCCACTGGCCCTCCAATATTCTGCTTAGGGCCAGCTGCTCTGCCTCCGTCAGAGGTGGCGGTGCTGGGCACCACCCGTTTTACGGGCATCTGCCTTCTTTCTGTTGGCTCAGTAGAAGTCTGTGTTAGTGTAAATAAGCTTAATTATTGAACAGAACATGATATAGATGAGAAGACATTTATGTGTGTGAAAACAGCATTATGTTGGGGATAAAATAACTGCACAGTCAAATAGCCACTTAATATTTACCTTACAGTGTAAAACATGATCAAAATGAGGTACCTCCATGCCGAGGTCTCACCTGTTTGAACAATGTTTTTATATTTCGTGCTTGTGCTTTAAGACAAAGCGCATCCAGTTGGTTGATTATTTAAATCTGGTTACAGCATCCTCTGATAGACACCTTCTATATGTACATTTCTTCTCAGAAACTGTATAGTCAAGGAATGTAAACTCAAAGGTTATCAGAAAATGGTCAGATAAGACAGGGTTATGAGGGAACACTGTTAACTGTTCACTCTCAATGCCATAAGTCAGCACAAGATCAAGGGTGTGATTAAGGCAGTGAGTCGGTCCGTGAACACTCTGAGAAAATCCAATAGAGTCCAATATAGAATTAAAGTTCATATTCAGGCTGTCATTTTCAACATCTACATGAATATTAAAGTCACCCACTACAATGACTTTATCTGTACTCAGCACTAACTGGGATAAAAACTCTGAGAATTCAGACAGAAACTCAGAATAAGGGCCAGCTGGACGATACACAACAACAAACACAAGAGGTTTCTGGGATTTCCACTTTGCGTGGGAAAAACTGAGAATCAGATATTCAAAAGAGCTCAAACTAAAAAGGCATGTATTTAAGATTCCGCAAGTTAAGCAATCAACTTCAAGCTAATTTTTACAACCATCTTATCTCCTTTGAATGAAATAAATAGTAAAATGTAACCAGACTATCTTAGATGGTAGAGGAAGAGGTCTTTGTATGAGCTAGATATTTGTGGTAGTGTTGTGGAGAAAATGAGTCGAATCACGCGTCGGTCAGCCGTCCATTGGGGAGTTTATTGAACAAACTGTCACAACAAATATGCATACAGGATGTACAAAATGTCCGCTGTCTTCCTTCTGTGATACCTCTTTATGCTTGTCTTTATCAAAACAACCGTACGTGGCACTCTCTGGAGGCGCCTAATGTTAAACAACTCATTCTAACTATCAACAATATTCATCTGAACCAGTCAGCAAGGCACACGATGTAACTAGGCCAGATGTCAGGAGAATGTCATGACATCCTTCTCCCACAGTAGTAACAGAAGAATAACGCTGCAGTGTGTCACACCCACATTAAAATGTGGTGTGAATATTCAAACCTGGGATATCTGACTCATCTTGAGCTGTACACTTGCTCAGAATCAGCTACACCCGACCAAGGAGCAGAAGACACGTGCTGCAATTTCTCATTTGGAAAGCTGATGGAAGAATAGCATGAGTGATTAAAAGCACATTGGCAGGTCAAAGGTACACCGAAGATTGGTGACACTGTGTGTATTTCATGTTCACAAGGTGCTACAAAAAGCCTGAAATATGTTTCAGGCATCCTCACCCTTTTACAGCTCATCTGATTGAATGTTTTCACCCTATCATGCAAACACTCACACTCTGGGGCATTTTGGCAGGTGTGATAATCTGTAATCTTCTAAAATGACTGGATGTCTTTGTGTTTCTTTTTTCCAGTTACACCAGTATGGATGGACCTGACCTTCTTCTGAAATACTTCTTCATTCCTCCACCTTAGCCTCGGACAGACCCAGGCCTTGTCAGAGAGATGGTATCCCTTGGCTGGCTGGAATATGCCTCCCCTCCCTGAGCCCCTGGAAGAGCTGGTGGAGGCGGCTGCCGGCTGGGCAGAGGAAGCTCTGGATCAGTTTGCCACTGCACCCAGTCTGTGGGTGTGTTTGGTGTGTTAGAAAATTCTTCAGACTGGTAGTACAATTTGAAAGGGCTTTTTTTCTCTTTATGACCTGAAGCATGATGACCTCAGTGGCAATCCATTTTTATCTGTTTCCCCAATAAAAGCTGACACATTGTTGTGTAACCTGTTGTTGGGTGTTGCTGGTAAAGCTTGGTATCTGATGAACTTTTGTAATAAAAAGTTCATGCTGACACAAAAGAGGAACTCGTGTAGATGTTCTTGCTTGTTGAATTCTATGTTCTGGTTCTGACTGTTGAGCATAAATCCCATGGACGGGGACTGAACACTGTCACTGGACAGTTTGGCTGTAATGCAAGAATAATCATCTTTAAAATCCTCGGTTAGTTTAATTCTGTCCCTCTGTAAGTCAGTACATTAGATGTTGGAGTCCAAACTCCAGAGTTGGGTAATTATTGATTTATTCACACCCTAAAAATAATTTGTTGTTTACCTTTCAAACATTTGCAAAGTCATTGCAAATAGTTTTCCATAGCTTTTAGTTAGACCTGCTGATTTTTGTCCGTCAAGATGTGTAGTTGTCCAGTTAAGCCATCAGCATACGATCAAAAGTAAAACATAGTGTGGAACTGAGGTCCGTTTCACGTAGCAGGTTTAGTGAAAACTCTGAGTTTATTAACCCTGAAATGAGGGAAACTGAGTTTTCCGTTTCACAAAGAGAGGTAACTCAACCTCTCGGTCAGTTACCGTAGTAACAGACTCTCTGAACCTAACCTGGTCGGGACCAGGTTTTACTCAGTGAACCTGGAGTTTCTCTCTGTCTCGGCCCTCTTTCAGCCATTTGATTTCCTCATTCATTCAGTCAGCAGAGCGAGTTCTTCTACTTCTAGAAGTCCATCAGGCACAGCAGGAGGCGACTGTTTCCACCAACATGTCCTTTAGACAACGATCCCGTGGATGAAGGTGCAGCATTACTGCGCAGAGAATTAAATATTCATCAGGAGATGGTTATCATAGATGTTTTAGCATTTCCAGACAATTATCTTTATGAGTGGTACCATCAGAATTTTGTTGGGACAAAAGAAAAAAAGACATAAAAGACAAATAAATATTTGTATGAATAGGCTTAAAAAAGATATATATAGGCCTATTATATTTTATAAAGGCACTTGTGTATTGGGGGTGGACTCCCTCCAGGGACTCCCTCAGCCACTGGCCCTCCAATATTCTGCTTAGGGCCAGCTGCTCTGCCTCCGTCAGAGGTGGCGGTGCTGGGCACCACCCGTTTTACGGGCATCTGCCTTCTTTCTGTTGGCTCAGTAGAAGTCTGTGTTAGTGTAAATAAGCTTAATTATTTAACAGAACATGATATAGATGAGAAGACATTTATGTGTGTGAAAACAGCATTATGTTGGGGATAAAACAACTGCACAGTCAAATAGCCACTTAATATTTACCTTACAGTGTAAAACATGATCAAAATGAGGTACCTCCATGCCGAGGTCTCACCTGTTTTAACAATGTTTTTAGATTTCATCTTAAACTGCTGCCAACTGCGCTTCTCCCCCGCAGGATTGCACCTAAATGAAATAAATGAATGGGCTACCATTCAAGCAGTTTTCCTTGTAATATTATTGTGATTGCAAAGGACTACATTTAAACTGACGCATTGACCCGAGCAGCAATGTTTTCCCAATGTGTTGCACTTCTCTGTACTCAGAAGAGTTCAGGATTAGACTCAGAGTTTGTTGAAGCTGCTTTGTGAAACGGAGCCCAGGTGTTTGTGTATGAGTGCAGATGGTCACTCCTGTTTTACCTTTCTGCAGGTGTCTATCCACTCCTTCTCCTTCACAGTCAAAGCTACCAACAGCACTGAGAGGCACCAATTTCACAGAGCTTAGGACCATCATGGCTATTCTACATGATACAGACAGGGGGCTGATGACACATGAGTGGACCTCCACCACAGCTCAGAAAGCTCCAGGGAAGAATGGAAATAATGACTCACATCTGACACTGAGCTGGGAGCCAGATTGATCTCTTATGACACTACTTCTGCGTACATGTGTGTATGTGTGGTTAAAGTCTATTCGATGATAAGATAATCAACCCATAAATAGACACACATATCAGCGTCCGACCATCCTGATAACAGGTTGATAGTTTCCTTGAATAACTATCGTTGTATAGTGACATTTTACCACTACTTCTACTAAAGAAGTCAAATTACTGATATAAAAAAATATTCCTGAATTGATTTGCTCCAAATAGCTACTTAGTTTACATTAGAACTGTGGAAACAGCAACTTTTCCAAGTCAGGTTTCACCTCCATGAGCACCACCCACATCAGATGATGAATGTCGTTCAATTATGTGTGTCCACTGTCTCAGAACACCAGAAAAAAAAAACCAAAAAAACCAAATGATCATTTCTGTCCGACCAAAACCAGACTGTTAAATTGCATGTAAACCTGTATATAGCGCCTCAGTCAGTCCTGAATACATCTGGCTAAATTTAGACTACTTTTAACCCAAGCAGTTCAGTCAATTTTATTACTTGATTAATACATTTCACAAAAAACTGTAAAAAACAAACTAAACATATATATATATTCAATTCAAAAATACTTTATTTATCCCAGAGGGAAATTAAATGTTGATGTAGCTCAATTAAATCAAAGAGTTATTATAGATGCTGATGGCTGTGGGCAGGAAAGATTTCCTGTAGCGGTCCGTTTTGCATCCAAACTGAAGAAGCCTTTGACTGAAGAGACTCTGTTTTCTGATAACAGTCTCATGGAGAGGATGTTCAGGGTTGTCCATAATTCTCTTGATTTTATGCAAAATCCCTCTTTGCATTATTGTCTCCAGAGGTTCCACAGTCGTCCCCAGAACAGAACCAGCCTTCCTTGTCAGGTTGTTGTCAGGTTGTGGTGGATGGAAGGGTGGACACGGATGCGGACTTCCAAAAAAGGGGTTGATTTATTAACAACAAAACAAAGTGCAAACAAAAGGCGCGGCAAAGCCGGATTCAAAAAACGTAACTCAGGATAGATACTTGGGAAAAACAAAACAAAGGACTTAACATGACCTGGATAATAAATACTTAGCTTCTCGGGTTTCGTGGAACATGGATGGCAACAAATAACATGCAACAACAGCAACAAAGATCCGGCAAAACTGACAGGGGAGGCAGGAAACTAAATAGGGAGTGAGCGTGATTGGGATAAGGTGCAGCTGGAGGGGAATAAACAGGTGCAGTGAGTGAGCTAATTAACCGGGTGCAGGGAAAACTAAGACATGAACTGACACATAAACATAACCTAAACATGAAACTAAAAAACGTGAGTCCATGGGTGTGACAGAGCCCCCCCCTCAAGGGGTGGATCCCAGACAACCCTTAAGAAATCCGAGGGTGGGAGGGAGGGGCTCGAAGCCGGTCAGGCTGGGGACCAGAAACGGGTATGTGGTACCGGCTTCGGGCAGCAGGAGGCAGTGGTCTGGCGGACGCCCAGACCGCAGACGGCATAGCCGAACAGGTGGTGGTCTGGCGGACGCCCAGACTTCCGTCGGCGTGGCGGCAGGAGACGGTGGTCTGGCGGACGCCCAGACCGCAGACGGGGTAGCAGGAGATGGTCTGGCGGACGCCCAGACTTCCGTGGGCGTGGCGGCAGGAGGTGGCCCGGCGGACGCCCGGACCCCCGATGACGTGGCAGCAGGCGGTGATCCGGCGGACGCCCGGACCCCCGATGATGTGGCAGCAGGCGGTGATCCGGCGGACGCCCAGACCCCCGATGACGTGGCAGCAGGCGGTGATCCGGCGGACGCCCGGACCCCCGATGATGTGGCAGCAGGCGGTGATCTGGTTGGCACCCAGACTTCCCTCTGCGTGGCGGCAGGAGACGGCCCGGCGGACGCCCAACCCCCGATGATGTGGCAGCAGGCGGTGGTCTGGTTGGCACCCAGACTTCCCTCTGCGTGGCGGCAGGAGACGGCCCGGCGGACGCCCAACCCCCGATGATGTGGCAGCAGGCGGTGGTCTGGTTGGCACCCAGACTTCCCTCTGCGTGGCGGCAGGAGACGGCCCGGCGGACGCCCGGACCCCCGATGACGTGGCAGCAGGCGGTGGTCTGGTTGGTACCCAGACTTCCCTCTGCGTGGCGGGAGGAGGAGCCGGGGACCGTCCGACGGTCGGCCAGACGTCCGGCGGGGGGGGAGCCCCCCCTTCAAGGGATGGATCCCAGACATCCCCAACGTCTGGGGGTGGGAGGGAGGGACCCGAAGAGGCGAGTCCATGGGTCGGGGTCCCATGGGCTCCGAGGCTTCGTCGGCCCCTGTAGCCTCTCCGTCAGGCTCTTGGTCAGGCCCGGAGGCCTCTTGGTCGGGTTCGGGGTCAGGCCCGGAGGCCTCTTGGTCGGGTTCGGGGTCAGGCCCGGAGGCCTCTTGGTCGGGTTCGGGGTCAGGCCCGGAGGCCTCTTGGTCGGGTGCGGGGTCAGGCCCGGAGGCCTCTTGGTCGGGTGCGGGGTCAGGCCCGGAGGCCTCTTGGTCGAGTTCGGGGTCAGGCCCGGAGGCCTCTATGGCTGGGGCCAGCTCTGGAACGGCTGGGGCCGGGGCCAGCTCTGGAACGGCTGGGGCCGGGGCCGGGGCCAGCTCGGGAACGGCTGGGGCCGGGGCCAGCTCGGGAACGGCTGGGGCCGGGGCCAGCTCGGGAACGGCTGGGGCCGGGGCCAGCTCGGGAACGGCTGGGACCAGCTCTGGGACGGCTGGGGACAGCCCTGGAACGGCTGAGGGTGCTGGGTCTCTGGACACTGTGGCAGGGTCACTGGAATCAAAAACTGGAGAGGTGAAGGAGGATGTTAATTGTGCAGCTACCTGTTCTGGCTCCTAGCCAAAAACGTCCAGTGAAGCAGCGCGGTGAACAGTTCTGGCATGATTCCAAGCGCCCTCCAGGTTATCGTGCCACCCCCGGAGCCCCCGCCTCACCGACAGGAACACCAGGAGTTTGCCAGCCACCCAAAGTCTCTCAGATGGGGAGCCCCGCTCAATACTTTTAAACAACTCCTCGTAGAGATCCCAGAACTGGTCGGAATCCGCCGCGTCCATTTTAAGGCCGGATCTTTCTGTCAGGTTGTGGTGGATGGAAGGGTGGACACGGATGCGGACTTCCAAAAAAGGGGTTGATTTATTAACAACAAAACAAAGTGCAAACAAAAGGCGCGGCAAAGCCGGATTCAAAAAACGTAACTCAGGATAGATACTTGGGAAAAACAAAACAAAGGACTTAACATGACCTGGATAATAAATACTTAGCTTCTCGGGTTTCGTGGAACATGGATGGCAACAAATAACATGCAACAACAACAGCAACAAAGATCCGGCAAAACTGACAGGGGAGGCAGGAAACTAAATAGGGAGTGAGCGTGATTGGGACAAGGTGCAGCTGGAGGGGAATAAACAGGTGCAGTGAGTGAGCTAATTAACCGGGTGCAGGGAAAACTAAGACATGAACTGACACATAAACATAACCTAAACATGAAACTAAAAAACGTGAGTCCATGGGTGTGACAGTTGTTGAGTCTTTTTAGGTCCCTGGTTCTGATGCTGCTGCCCCAACAGATGACGCAAGAGGAAATGACACTCTCGACAACACTTGTAGAATATCTGCAACATCTTGTTGCAAACCTTGAAGGACCTTAGCTTCCTCAAGAAGTACAGTCTGCGCTGTCCTTTCTTGTAGATGGCTTCACTGTTGTGTCTCCAGTCCAGTCTGTTGTCCACATGAACACCAAGGTATTTATATTCCTCAACCACCTCCACTTCTTCTCCCATGATGGAAACAGGGTTTGATCTGACCCTGTTTCTCCTGAAATCTACAATCATCTCCTTTGTTTTGTTAACATTCAAGATGAGATGATTGTTCCCACACCATGCCACAAAGCGGTCCACCAGCTCTCTGTACTCAGCTTCTTGTCCATCTCTGATACACCCGACAACTGCAGAGTCATCTGAATATTTCTGTAGATGACAGGAGTCTGACTTGTACTGGAAGTCTGAAGTGTACAGAGTGAAAAGGAATGGTGAGAGTACAGTCCCCTGTGGTGCTCCTGTGCTGCTGATCACCTGGTTAGACACACAATTCTTCAGTCTGACAAACTGTGGTCTGTTTGTCAGGTAGTCATTAATCCAGGTGATTGTTGAGGCCTCCACCTGAGTCTTCTGGAGTTTCAGACGGAGCAGATCAGGCTGGATTGTGTTAAATGCACTGGAGAAATCAAAGAACATGATCCTCACAGTGCTGCCTGCTTTGTCCAGATGACAGTGGGTTTGTTGAAGCAGGTGTACGATAGCGTCTTCAACTCCAACTCCATGGCGATAAGCAAACTGCAGGGGGTCCTGATATGTGCTGGTTTGCTTACACAGGTGGGTCAACAGGAGTCTCTCCAGGACCTTCATGATGTGGGATGTCAGGGCAACAGGTCTGTAGTCATTGATGACTGAAGGATGAGTTTTCTTTAGTACCGGAACCAGACAGGATGTCTTCCACAACAGTGGTACCTTCTCTTGGGTCAAGCTAAGGTTGAAAAGGTGTTGCAGAATCCCACAGAGCTGCTCTGCACAGGCCTTCAGGACTCGGGGGCTGACACCATCTGGACCTGGAGCCTTGTTCCGGTTCAGTCTCTCCAACTGCCTCTTCACCTGACTTCTAGAAACAGAAAAGTGGGAGGGGGAGGCAAAGGGGACAGCAGCATCTCCTGATTTGGTTGAAGTCAAACTAGTGGAAGCAGAAGAATCCATGACTGAGGTGGAGGTGGAGATGTTACAGGAAAGCTGTGGGTCAGAGGAGGGTGGGATGTCTCTTTGGCTGGGAACAGGAGGGGAGGATGGTGAGCTTGTTCCTGAACTGAACCTGTTGAAGAATGTGTTCAGCTCATTTGCTCTGTCCAGACTTCCATCCATCCGATCCTCCCTCTGTTTGAGGCCTGTGATCTTCTTCATTCCTGACCACACATCTCTGATATTGTTCCTCTGCAGTTTACTCTCAAGCTTCTTTCTATACACCTCCTTGCTCTCTCTGATCTTGACTTTGAGCTGCTTCTGTATACTCCTCAGTAACTCCCTGTCTCGCTCCCTAAAGGCTCTTTTTTTCTTGTTCAATAGTTCCTTTAGCTCACTGGTGATCCAGGGTTTGTTATTAGGGAAGCATCTCACTGTTCTGGTGGGGATGGTGTTGTCCACACAGAAGTTTATATAGTCAGTCACACACTCAGTCATGGCATTAATGTCCTCTCCATGTGGCTTACAAAGAGAAATCCAATCGGTTGCATCAAAACAACCCTGTAAGGCTTCTTCAGCTTCCTGTGACCACTTTCTAACAGTCCTTTTTGTGACAGGTAGT
Source organism: Odontesthes bonariensis (assembly GCF_027942865.1). NCBI lineage: Eukaryota > Metazoa > Chordata > Actinopteri > Atheriniformes > Atherinopsidae > Odontesthes > Odontesthes bonariensis. The sequence continues at coordinate 35,098,793 of NC_134524.1, read as the reverse complement.
CTCTGGACAAGGGGTTTATATGCTGAACAGAGAAAAACAAGGTTGTGATCTGATTTACCCAGGGGAGGTCTTGATTTGGAAATGTATGAATCCTTGACATTTGTGTAAAACAAATCCAATGTCTTGTTTTCTCTGGTAGAGCAGCTGACAAACTGTTGAAAAGTTGGCAGTGTAGCAGAGAGTGAGGCATGATTAAAATCACCAGATATTGCCACAAAAGAATTGGGGTGTTGTGTCTGTATCTGAGCAACAACGGAACTGATGACATCACATGCAGTGTCGGCAACAGCTGAGGGTGGAATGTAAACAGCCACCAAAACAACACTGGTGAACTCTCTTGGCAAATAATATGGACGAAAACTTACTGCCAATAGTTCAATGTCAGGACTGCAGAGACGACTCTTCACAATAACATGTCCTGGGTGACACCATCTGTTGTTGACAAGCACTGCCAATCCACCCCCTTTCCTTTTCCTGCTACTCTTTAAATCTCGATCTGCTCGTACAGTCAGGAAGCCCGGCAGAGAGACGCTGGAGTCGGGGATATGATCCTGCAGCCATGTCTCAGTAAAACACATTATGCTACATTCCCGATATTCTTGCTGAGTCCTTGTCAAGGCTAGAAGTTCATCCAACTTGTTGGCTAACGATCTTACATTGCCCATGATGACTGATGGCAGAGATGGTTTGAACTTCTTCTTTCTTTCTCCCCTCTTTGCTCCTGCTCTGCATCCACGACGCCTCCTTTTCAATTCCAGTGGGATTTCTGGCTTCAGTTGTCGAATTATTTCTGCTTTTCCAATGTTAATCAGCTGCTCCCTGTTGTAAACCACCTTGTTGCTATGGTTATGCATCATAACAAAAGAGCAAAATATACAAAAGTATTGGGAAAAATCAATCCAGCTGCACAGCATCCAAGGCAGGAAGGAACACTTGTCCAAAAAAATGCAATTTCTTCCAAGAAAAAACAGGAATGAAATTTAGAAAAAAGAATAAATCTCAATGTGAGGTACAGAGCTACTCCAACGTGCTGCCACCCTCAGCAGCGCATTCTAGAAGCAGATATATATATATATATATATATATATATATATATATATGTGTATATATATATATATATATATATATATATATATACATATATATATATATACACACATATGTGTGTGCATCTCATGCATGCATCATGCATCAGAAATTGTGGCTGAAAATCAGATCCCATTAAGAGTACCTCAGAGCATTTTTGCCTGACAGGACATCGTAAAGCTTTATAAACATTTTGATTAAATTTGGGTTCAATTTGGTCTACACACACACACACACACACACAGACACCCACACCCACGGACACCCACGGACACCCACACACACACACACACACACACAGACACCCACACCCACACACACACACACGCTCCAGGTCAAAATGCAGATGATAAACACGCTGTACACCTTATCTCCCATGGCTCCACCCTTTAAGCCTCCGCCCACCAACACCCTCATGTTGTACTTAAACAGATCTTTCATTTCTGACATCCGATGACTGAAGCTGCCCTTGACGTGCCATAAGTAAGACTCTGCAGGTGCCAGTGGAAGCAGTTTGAGCAGCAGTAACTGTAAAGAAGGTGTGAGTAGCATTCATCTGCAGACATCATGTGTACCGGATCGTGCTCCAAGTTTCTGGCCATCCCCCTCTACGTCCTGGCTGCAGTGTCCATCATCTGCAACATCATCCTCTTCTTCCCTGACTTCGACACAAAGTATGCAAGTGAAGACAGGGAAGGAGAGAAACGAATCACTGAGGAAGTCAAATATATGGGAGGCGTGCTTGGAGGAGGAATCATGGTGAGTAGATTTGTTCTGATCCCTTTCAGTAGAACTCTGTGACAAACCTTCAAAATAAAACAGAGTAATGAGCCGAAACACGAGGGGACCTGGCCGTTCCATTCAATGGATACAGGAAGATATTCCTCTGGATTTAGTTTAGACACGGCTTCTATAGTTCAACTCAGTCCCCTTGATTAAATGTTAGCTTACTTCACTTTACTTCACAGCCATGTTGTATGTTGAGGTGAGGGCTGATGAGCTTCCTTCAGATTTTTCAGTTGGAAATCTGATTTTGTTCCAGTTGAACTTTCCTTTTTTAGGAACTCCATAATTCTGGCTTTGGAGTTGAGTTCAGTGAACACAATAATCTGGATCCAGCCTTGAGCCCTGGGTTTCTGAAGCTTCTGTACAGCTGTTAGAAACCTGAGCAGCTGTGCAGCTTCTCCACTGTTTAGTAGGTGACCTTGAAAGGACAGACGCCACGTTTTCAGCGCGGAAATCAGACAATCCATTCATCACTCTGTTTTTTTCAAGAGACATAAATATACACTTGTTTGAGTAGAAAATATTCAAAGAAAATAGTTATCTTTTGACATTTGAACACAATATCCGGTAGATGAGTGATTGGCTGAATAACATGACTGAATTACTCGAAGCATCTCAGGGATGCGTTGCAACTTACCTGAAATGTAATGAAATGCTGTCCAGCATTAGAGACGTGGGCCGTTTCTCACTGAAGGCCGGACTTCTGGATTAGTGGCGCTGGTGAAGTTGGCTAGCGGGTGCGGCGCCGGTTTAGTCGCTTTTGCTCGTCAGCACCTTGTCGCCGCTTGTCGAGGCTTTTCTGACTCGTTTTGAAGCGTTGTGCAACTCTTCCTTCTTTTTGAAAAAAGAAAAAAGTCTTTTTGACATGTTTGCATTGAAAAGGTAACTCTTTAGCCGCTTTCGGACTGTAGGAACCTTTGGCAGTTCTAATAACCTTTTAATTCGCGGGGCCGTTTTCTCCCGTGTTCGGACAGGAACTCGGGGCTATCTCCCTTAGTTCCTATAACTATTTAGCTCCTTCTCCGAGGTCGGGTCTTTTCATAGTTCTATAGAACGATCTGAGGGAGGTGTGTGGTGGTCGGTAGCTACGCCCCATGTCATGCTATCACGGCTGAAATGTTTCCTCATAGACACAGACACAACCGGCGGGTGTTTTAATAAGTTAAACTTACACTGGTCTCATTTGTCTGCAGCGCTCAGCTCTCCTTTCTTCCTTCATGAAATGAAAAAGTATCTCCTGACTCTCTCTGTGAGCTCTTCCAGCCTCGATATTAGACGCCTGATGTGATCGTCCATGATTAATATCACCATCATGCAGACCATAAACACGGTGGCCTCCCCACTCTCCATGTTAGCTTCTTTGTGGTGTTTTTTCTTCTCTAATTACTTTTACCGGTTATGTTTTGTTTTGTTTTGGTGTTGAATGTGGCGCTAAACGGCTAACGGCTAACACGTCACTGACGCAGACGGCTGCGCGCGGCGCATCAGTCCCGACTCATGTGCGAATGCAGACTGAAACAGAAGGACAGTTATCAGAACGAAATTCGAGTAGGACAGTTCTGATAACTGCGTTCTTAGAACGGTCTGTCCGAAAGCGGCTTTTGTTCGTCTCGGCTGCTCGCGCCCCAGATGAAGCGGGCTTTGATGACCAGTAGTTTTCAGAGTCTTTCAAATGATGTCGTTTTATCTTAATAAACAACATAATTTGATCGGAATATTATTGTTTTATTTTATACATTTTTTAACCTTTTTTTTTTCTATTAATATTTTTTTCTATACGAGAGGTACCGTATCAGCCCAAATAGGTCCTGGAACATGGGCAGGACAAAACCAAATTGTGCCCTGGTTCAGACTAAACTTTGCAGACAGTTTCTCTCCCCCTACAAACATGCCTCACATCGGATGTCTGGTGACTTTTCTTTCTCTGCCCCTCTGTTTTTCTGCCATCAGGTCCTCATTCCTGCCATCCATATTCATCTGACCAGTGCAAAAGGCTGCTGTGCCAACCGCTGTGGGGTGAGTGTGCACCAGCGGCAGCTTGGAGCCCCACACAAGCTTCATATTATTTTACACCAGTTGATTATATGTATTTCTTGTTCATAGAAATAATTAAGTGTAAAAACAATAAGGTAAAGAGACATTGACTCTGGCTGCCGGATGGACTGGAAGGCCGTCAGCCCTCCGGGGCTGAGGCAGCTCAGCCTCCCTGCTGCTGATGACATGCTGCCAATGTCTTGTTTTATTTTTCTACGCAAATGTGAGGCTATATTAAATATTGGTTTTGTTTAAGTGTCAGAATGTCTGTGTTGCAAATATGTTGAATTTCACTTTTAACGCTATCACTGTGATTTGAAGGCTAACAGAACCTTTCAGCCTGATAAGACTCGTGTTAAACTTGTTTGATGCTAAACAACCAAAGAACTCAACCACACCACAGAGTGTTGATCATCTGGGACATTCTCCCTAAAATTAGGCTCCCAAAGCAACTTTATATGAAAAATGGTTTCACTGCTGAGAGTGAAAAGGCCCCTTAAAAACTTCCTTGTGTCAACTTTTACTCTCTCAGGAAGACAAACCCTTTAGGATGCAGCTTCATAGTATAAGTGATTCAAATAAAACCCCTATTTGAAAATATCAATAGATTGTGCGTCTCTCTGAGCTGATGACAGGACTTTACATCCCCATCCCTTACCAATTTGCTGACAGTCTTTATATTCCAGCCCACAAGGAAAAAGTGTGGTCCATAAAGCAGGAAGAAACTCTGGGTTTAAGGAAATAAACGTTAGATTGGAGATGAAAGTTGTAGTTTTCTTTGACATGGCTGAGGAGCATCTTAAACAGAAAGAAAGCGTGACTCTGTGCCATGTTTGCCCCTGCAGATGTTCCTGTCCATTGGGTTTGCAGCAGTTGGAGCGATGGGGGCTTTGTACAGTCTGAGTATTGCTGCCGTTGGTCTTACTAATGGGCCACTGTGCTTCTGGAAGAATGATGACAACCCTATAGGCTCATGGGGAACACCCTTTACTAACAGGTGCATTTTATTTTACTTACTTAAAAATACCTTCAATTCTGTATATTACTGTCATTTTCCTATTTGTTTACACCACATATTTCTGTTCTTTCTAGTACTGGCAGCTACCTGAGCAACAAAGACATGTGGAGTTGGTGTGAGATTCCAGAGAATGTAGTCGAATTCAACGTGGCACTCTTCAGCACTCTGCTGGTGGCAGGATGCCTGCAGGGTGTCATCTGCATAATCCAGATGGTCAACGGATTGTTTGGCTGTCTCTGTGGCACCTGCTCTGACAAGGAGGTGAGACCAAAGTAGAACAGTACCTGCTTTATACTTTAACACATTTATTATATGCAGAGCCAGAGGGACTAAAAATCTAATGCTTATATGGAATTGAAATGATAAAGATAACGATTCCTTTATTGTCGCTATACGTAGCCATGGTACGGTGAAATTGTAATCTGTAATAGACTGTAATCAGGTGTCCTGCTCATAGGGAAAGGGTAATGGTTGATACTCTGTATCTATATGCCCCATCTTGTCTTGGGTTGTAAAGACTAAATCTGCTCAGAGGTCCTACTTGCCCTCTTATGTGAACCGTTATAATCTTTTTATTTTTTTTGTAATTCCTCTGCGTTCTAGTGATTTGTTGGCACAGGTATGGGTATTCCCATGCATAAAAGCCTAAAATAGTGTAGGTCACTTGTGTGCCATTCCATTACAGGATGTTGCACACTCAGCTTTTTCTCCACATATGAACAAGGTATCTGCAGGAGGACCGAAGTCCTGGACACACAGGCACACTTCCCTGTTGTTTGAAATCCCAACTATGTCCACAGTTTCCAAATCAAGAAAAAACATTATACAGGTATATCCAATTCATGTGCATGGATTGCATATCTATGATTAATATGTTAGAAACAGTTACAAACTAACAGTGTAGATTGAATCATGGCTCTGATTTTTCTATGCTGACACACACACACACTGCAAATTTACAATGTACCCTGATGGTAAGAAGCTGATCCAGCCCATGTTGAGGAAATACTGCCTGCAGTGGAAAATGAAGGAGATGAGTGATATAAAAGATAGAATGGAAATAGACCACTGCGCAGGCTATGACATAGGATTAGAGTAAGTTTAAATAAGTTCAAGTATTAACCAAATTTAAAGATAGCTTGCTGCCATCAATGTACAGTGTTTGAATAAAGCAGAAATGTTTCTCCCTTTGATGAATTGAAACTAAGATCGATAGTCCCCCTGCTGGCCAACTGTCTATGTGGGAATTCTTGTGTGTCCGTATTTTTCTTTCTTTTCTGTGTTGGACCTACATCCTGATGGATCGACCTGTGTAACACAGAGGTTTCATAATCTGATACACCTCTCAACCCAGATCTATGTACAGGATCGCTGACACATTTTAACACCTTGAAGGCTCCTGCATTGTGTTCACACTGTACACAGTCACAAACTACAAGTACATTGTTGAAAAGATAATCAATTTTTCACAGAAGTAGTGGTGTTGTGGTACTGACTTACATGTGAAACAAGCATTGCTTCTTAACAATACAAGGCCAATGTTAAAGAAACCATCCTTTCTGTGATAACTACAGAGGATTTTAACACATAGCATATTATACACTGAAAAAAATCAAAGTTAAAGGAGTTAAAGAAATACCTGGCTCAGCAGAGCTCGGACTCTTTGTCAGACTGGCTACAGTGCTGAAGAGAAACCTGGGATTGTTCTTATTCTCTTCTATCAATGATGAATAATAAGCAGTTCTAGCTTTACGAAGGGCTTTCTTATACGTTATTAAACTATCTTTCCAGACTAACTGAGACTCTTCTAAATTAGAGGAACGCCACTGTCTCTCCAGCTTTCTTGCAGTCTGCTTTAAAGCACGCAGCTGTGAATTATACCAAGGAGCCAACCTCTTCTGACTGATTACCTTCCTTTTCAGAGGGGCAACATTGTCCAGTGCTGTACGCATTGAAACTATAGTGCTGTCAACAAGAGAGTCAAGTGCTGCTGGAGTAAAGTTTAGGTAGTCGTCCTCTGTCATATCTGCACATGGCAGTGAAGAAAAGGATGATGGAATTAATTCTTTAAATCTGGTTACAGCATCCTCTGATAGACACCTTCTATACGTAAATTTCTTCTCAGAAACTGTATAGTCAAGTAATGTAAACTCAAAGGTTATCAGAAAATGGTCAGATAAGACAGAGTTATGAGGGAACACTGTTAACTGTTCACTCTCAATGCCATAAGTCAGCACAAGATCAAGGGTGTGATTAAGGCAGTGAGTCGCTCTGTGAACACTCTGAGAAAATCCAATAGAGTCCAATATAGAATTAAAGTTCATATTCAGGCTGTCATTTTCAACATCTACATGAATATTAAAGTCACCCACTACAATGACTTTATCTGTACTCAGCACTAACTGGGATAAAAACTCTGAGAATTCAGACAGAAACTCAGAATAAGGGCCAGCTGGACGATACACAACAACAAACACAAGAGGTTTCTGGGATTTCCACTTTGCGTGGGAAAAACTGAGAATCAGAGATTCAAAAGAGCTCAAACTAATCTTGGGTCTGGGACTGATTAGTAACCCTGATCTGAAAATAGCTGCCACTCCTCCTCCTCTGCCTGTGGTTCCAGGAACGTGAACATTTAAACAGTCAGAGGGAGTTGCTTCATTAATGCTAACATGATGCTAACATGATGCTAACATGATGCTAACATGATCCTCCTGCTGCAGCCAGGTTTCTGTAAGACAAAATATATCAATATGATGATCACACATCAACTCATTCACTAACAGAGACTTCGAAAGGAGAGATCTGATATTCAGCAAACCACATTTAATAGTTTGATGTTTATGTTCAGTTAAAGTTTTTGTTTTAATAATTTCTTTTTGCACAAGAGTATTTGCTCCTTTTGTGTTAATTGATTGGGTGGGTAGCAGCAGGTGGGAAGCTGCAGAGAAGTGTGTAAGACTACAACTCTGCATCCTGGTCTGAGCCCTGGGTTGTCAGTCACCCAGCCACGTTGTAATCCTGGCTGCTCAGGTTCTGCTAGGGGGAGGCTAATTGAGCTAGCTACGCTAGGTGGCTCCACACTGGCAAAAGGGACCTGGCTCGCTATCGGCTGATTTTCAACGGTGCAGAGCTGAGCTTCCAATTCAGATAACCTCGCCTCCAAAACTACAAAAAGACAACATTTGTTACATGTACCATTATCGCTAAAGGAGGCAGAGGAGTAACTAAACGTCTGACACACGGAGCAGGTGAAAGCAGGAGTTGAGTTCAGTGAACACAATAATCTGGATCCAGCCTTGAGCCCTGGGTTTCTGAAGCTTCTGTACAGCTGTTAGAAACCTGAGCAGCTGTGCAGCTTCTCCACTGTTTAGTAGGTGACCTTGAAAGGACAGACGCCACGTTTTCAGCGCGGAAATCAGACAATCCATTCATCACTCTGTTTTTTTCAAGAGACATAAATATACACTTGTTTGAGTAGAAAATATTCAAAGAAAATAGTTATCTTTTGACATTTGAACACAATATCCGGTAGATGAGTGATTGGCTGAATAACATGACTGAATTACTCGAAGCATCTCAGGGATGCGTTGCAACTTACCTGAAATGTAATGAAATGCTGTCCAGCATTAGAGACGTGGGCCGTTTCTCACTGAAGGCCGGACTTCTGGGTTAGGGTAGTCGTCCACTATTCCGGCACGTCAAGCCGTATCCAATGCATTCAATTCATTTTCAATGAAATCCGGCCGATCGTTGTCGCCGTGCTCGCAAAGCATGCTGGGATTCCGGCACGGCGAGCGGCGGACCTGCGGCACGTCAAAAAGTTGGGCTCGGCCGAATTTTATGCAAATTTGCCACGGCAGACGGAGTGCGTTATCCAATGAAAGTAGATCATGTGATCTCCTGTGTCGCAGCAGCAGCACAGCAGCTCTCCTCGCTCGCAGATCCACAGCCATGGTGAAATACGAAATAATGTTCCATTGCTGACGATTTATACACATTCATTTCCCTCCAAAACTCAAATTTTTAGAGGGAGAAACTTCGGTTGGTTAAAATCACAAGTTATTTACTTTCCCCCGGAGCCATTCTACACGCCCCTCTGTACACACCCACTGTAGTAGCAACACGGCGAGACTAGGCATCCAATCCGGCGAGTTAAATTGACGTGCCGGAATAGTGGACGACTACCGTTAGTGGCGCTGGTGAAGTTGGCTAGCGGCTGCGGCGCCGGTTTAGTCGCTTTTGCACGTTGACGATTTATACACATTAATTTCCCTCCAAAACTCCGAAACTTCGGTTGGTTAAAATCACAAGTTATTTGCTTTCCCCCGGAGCCATTCTACCGTATATTCTATCTACAACTTCGTATACATGCCCACTGTAGTAGCAACACGGCGACACTAGGCATCCAATCCGGCGAGTTAAGTTGACGTGACGGAACAATGGACGACTAGCGTAACAGGAAGTGATGCAATACGTCTTACCGCAAAGCAAAACGTCACAGATCACAGCAGATCTCTCAGTTGATGTCTCTAACTGCTGTGGGAACGGTGTTCCATTCGTGAGAAGCTTTAACAGAAAAAGCTGACTGACGAAAGGCATTTTCTCTTAATGGAATAATACACCTGGAGTGGTTCTATGTGCAGATGTTCTCAGACTGAGGTGCTGTTTACACATACCCGGGTATTTTGATAAACGCATATTTTCTAACCTTCGTTTGCAAAAAAAACTAGGTGCACACAGCCCCGTTTTAAAAAAAAAACACGTCTACATTGATCCGCTTAAATACGCTATCAAGAGCTGTTAAATTACGCCAAGCCTGACGGTGGCAGTGTTAGAACAATGAGAATTCCACACAAGCCAATCAGAAGCCTGATAGAGAACCGCTGACAGGAAGAACTTCCGGATCCTTTTCAAGAAGAAAGTATGGCACCAGGCTCATGTGTGTACAAAGTATAATGATTGCAGAAAGGAATGGTTTGAAAAAGAAGAAGAATCAGGAATCCATAACATACTGGAGGAACAAGGAATGCAGAGAAATAGAATTAAGGCTCTTATCCATTACCTAAAGATAACAGATTTAATTAAAATAATTTAATATACATTTTGGTTTGTTTGTTTATTTGATTTGATTCTGTTTATTTGCTTTAGTTATTTATTTTCTTACTTTAGTTATTATTTATCTACACTTCATTATGAAAAAGTGATATAGTCTGGCCAGTTCCTTTACACACTCCTGTACAGTAGGTGGCGGTATACACACTAAATGCTGTAACCCGCCAATAAACAGAAGAAGAAGAAGAAGAAGGCTCATGTGTGTGGACTGACAGCGAGACTGAGTTACTTTTAAACGTTGCGCTGGACTATAAAACTGCTAAAGCCCTGAAAATTGTATGACAGTAATTTTCAAAATCACACAAGCGAGTATAGCTCTCAACAACAGAAATGCTGCTAGTACCTCCATGCTTGCCAGATAAACAATGGACGGAGAGAATGGTGTTTTCACGCTAGCATTCTGCCAACATGACGGATAGGAGCGGGGCTCTGTACTATGACGACAACTCCTCATTCCATTCCCAAAACTCCGTTTTTGTCTCTTTCAACCAGTTTACACACAAATGCTAAACGGAGTTTTTAAAAAATCTCCACTTTTGCCGGAGTTTTTTTTTAGCTTCGTTTTCGGAGGAAAAAACTCCGTTTGTGTATAAACGAAAGGCACAAACGAAGGGAAAAGTCTTCGTTTATCAAAATACCCGGGTATGTGTAAACAGCACCTGATAAAATGACTAAGAGGAGGTGGGACCATCTCATGTAGGACTCTGTATGTCTGACAAACATTCGTGTACTTAATAAGATTGTCCCAACTTAAAAGATTATATTTTGATAAAATGAAGCAGTGATGAAAGTGTTTTGGTTTCTTGTCGAGTACTTTCAGTGTCTGCTTGTGTTCTCTCATTAGTGATTAGGGAACAATGACACACCATGACTCCTTGAAGAAGAGTTTAGAGGGATCATGATACCATCAAGTTTGTCATCAGGACCATCATCATCATCATCATCATCATCATCATCTGAGAGTGATGGAACAGGAGTTCTTCTGGTTTCACATCTGCACCTTGAAACTGCATTATTATCAAAATTTTGAAAGAAATTTTGAAAAAAGAATTGACTGGGATTATTGACGATTACACTCCACAGTTTATTTCTCACATTACAGATTAAAATGTAAATTAAACAACTCGTATACTGTGTACTTGAGTCTGTAAATTTGGTTGAAATATTTTGTAATAAAGTTTTGAACATAGACGAACATATTCCACTATCAACATCAACCTGATGTATTGTACAACTCTATTGTTTTGCATTGGACAGAAACCAAACGGGGTATATCAGCTTATATCTGCAGTTGTGGTCGAAGCTCAGCAATTTTGGAACACCACTGATTTCTTTGAACTGTCCTTTCTCTGGGGCAGAACAATTTTACAGTATAATTTAGTTCATGGTTTGGTGTTTGAAAGCATCACAAAATCTAGTAAAGATTTATCTACATGTATAAAACTGTGTGCACGCCTTATCATGCACATCTTTTCTTTATAAATCTAAATGAACATAAAACTGAGTGCATGTGCTCAAGTCCGTAAGCCGCCTCGGTTCTTCCCAATAATTATCATACAAGTTACAAAAACACACCTCTTCTGTAACTTACTTTGAAATCAGTGATAACAAAGCTTTATAGATACCAGCGTCACACCCGGGGCCCGTTGCACAAAAGTAGGATAAGGGATTAAGCCGGGATATGTTGGCTATCCTGGCTCAACTTATCTGTGATCCAGTTGCACAAAAGTGGGATAGAGGGAAGTGGGATATGTTCAGACCTAAGTTACCATGGAGATTTATTCTGTGAAGCTAGCCTGCTCCAGACCAGGCTAAGTTCCAGGATCTATTTAATCTCATTCCTTATCTCAGTCAGCGGTCGCCACAAAGGGAAACCAATATTTATTCCACTGCCTAGAACATATTGTTAAAACATTTAACTTTACCCACTATCATTGAAACATTTGTGATCATTAATTACAATCATTTTAGATAACTGATGATTTAAGATGAACCACTAGATAATTTAGTTTCCCACAGACTACACATAAAGCACATCACCATATAAATATAAATACACATTAGAGAGTACCATGATGTTCCTTTATTGAACAAGGATGAATCAAAGCAAGCAAACCATCAGCTCCTTTCAAAACTGAAGTCACACAGTGCTCTACAAGACAAAAAGCACAGAATCAAAGCAGGCAGTTTGAGACAAACTGTTTGTAAAAATGAGCTATACAAATAAAATTGCCTTGCCTATACAGCACAAAAACCTAACAAAAATTCCTCTGCCATTGCAGGCCCAACTTAAATCAACATGCAATATTAATTAAAATAATTTAACACATATTGGTCTCTGACCAGCCGACCACAGTCGTCATCCGGGAAGATGGCAGGACTGTCCCAGTCTATGAGAGCTGGCACTCTGGGGGCCCTCTCCTTTCTCAGGCAGGCCACATTGTGGAGGACAGCACAGGCCACAATGATATCACATGCCCTGTCTGGGCTGACTCTCAGGTGGTTCAGACACTGAAAGCGTGCCTTCAGTAGGCCAAATGTCATTTCTATCCGGGCCCTTGTTCTGGCATGGGCATGGTTGTATGCCAGTTGTGCCTCCAGAGGGTCTGCAAATGGAGTGAGCAGAAAAGGCTGGCAGGCATACCCTCTGTCACCCAGCAATACACCCAGGAATTCACCTGTGAATACAAAATGTTACATCACAACCTCATAAGTAGTGACATTCTTAACACAGCCATTATGTTAAAAGTGGTTATCAATAGAGGTTCTGTGGCTCACCTTGTGATAGGCGCCGATAGATCTCTGAGTACCGAAACACTCGGGAGTCGTGGACCGAGCCGGGCCACTTTGCCACAACATTACTGATCAAATAGTCAGCATTGCAGACCATCTGAAATGATAAGATGTTAAACCAATTAATGCACAGTACAGGCAATGTGTGGGCAGGCACATTCTTAATAAAAAGTACACTTGTTCAGTATTTGTCAGGGGACTTACCATTCTGCAGGATGTTCTTATATTTCACTTTGACTTGCTGCCATGTCCGTTTTGGCCCAGTCATGTTAAATCTACACACACAAAAACACACACACACACACACACACACACAATGAAACAGTGGAGGAGCATGGAGTTACATTTAGATAGTTTCACTCACATGCAGTCAATTTCAACTTATTCATAATCAAAGTAGGCTACAAATATGATTTCAAATATCGTCACCTTCCTAAAATAAAGTCATTTTTTCAGGTTTTTCAGGAAACACAAAAAACTCCCCCCAAAAGTGAAATTATAGCATAAAATAATCATTTCAGTCAGTAAGTATGTATCAAAGGATGCTTGACATAAGAACACTTATTGTTTTTCATAAAAACTAAGATTAAATAAATGACTTAGGCATTTTTTGGACCACACCTTTGATGCCAAAAATGACTTGGGCGATTATTTTAGGAAGGTGACGATATGTTAATTAACATTTTATTTGGATTGTAGCCTAATTGTGATAGTTTCAGTGGAGTGGTGAGTGTGTATTTGTGCACTACTTACGCTTTCAGGCGGTCAGCAATGGTTTGCCACGCTTGCTCCCTTTGTTTTTTGACTGTGGCAGTATTTCCTTTTTGTTTTATTTTCTCCTTCACCTCTTCATAGGTTTCCATTAATAATTCTTGCTCCGCTGGGGAGAAATACGCCACCCTTGTTGCCATGGTGAATCAGTGAATCTATGATCGATAGTGGGGTCTATTTAAGCAAGCCGTGTGCAGCACTTATCCAGGATCGCTTTCACCTGGCTTGATGAATCCGTGTCTGCTCATCCTGGCTTGGCCTTTGTGCAACCAACTAAACATGGGCGCCCATGTTTTGGATTCCTTGAACCTGGCTAAGTAATTCATCCTGGATGTCTTAATCCTACTTTAGTGCAACGGGCCCCCGATGTCGAGTGCTTAAACGGCTTCTGCTCACACTAAAACACGCTGAGTAAACTCTTTCACACTGCCAGAAGCAGCATGTTTATTCAAGGTCCTCTGGAGTCTACAGTGTATTCTCAGATTAAGATTAAGATGACTTAATTGTCATGTAGACACGAATGTTAACACAAAACTGCTCCTCTGCTTTGAACCCATCCAGGTCGGCACCTGTGGAACACACACATGCACAGGCTCACACACTCATGGAGACAGTGCCGTACACTAGGGCAGTGTTTCCCAACCCTGGTCCTCAAGGCACACTGCCCTGCATGTTTTCCATGTTTCCCTGCTCCAGCACACCTGATTCAAATAATTGGGTCAGGTCTTAAAGCTCTCCAGAAGGCTGAGGACGACCCATTCATTTGCATCAGGTGTGCTGGAGCAGGGAAACATGGAAAACATGCAGGGCAGTGTGCCTTGAGGACCAGGGTTGGGAAACACTGCACTAGGGCAGTGGGCAGCCAATCACAGCACCCGGGGAACATGGGGGTAAGGTGCCTTGCTCAAGGGCACCTCAGCCGTGGCAAGGAGGAGGGCAGCCCACTTGTCTATTTTGGGTGGCAAGAGTGGGAATTGAACCACAGACCTGCTGGTTATTGGAAGCTGCTGCTGTAGTGGAGAAAAGGAGTCGGATCCGCGTCGGTCAGAATTGTCCGAAGGTTCCCTCTGACCTCATTTTGTGACACCATTTTATACTGCTCTGGATCACACAACGCATACGTGGCCAAGCCCAATCTTCTCTGGAGGCGCCTGGCTTTTGCCATTATCATAAACAAGCTCATTCTAACTATCAACAATATTCATATGAGCCGAACAACAAGGCACACGATGTAATTAAGCCATGTCATGACATTTCTCTCCCACATAGTCCCCCCTGAAATCACTTATCAGTGATTTAATAAAGAAATAGTCTAAAATGAAAGAAAATCGTCCCACATAATTAACATAACTAATTAATTAATAATTAATTAACATAATCAACACTAAATTATTCTAATAATTCTACATTCTACGTCAAAGGGAACATATTGAATAAATGAAAAGGAATATATATACGTACCCGAATCACATTAAATGATACTGAATTCACCAATAATACAAATTTTAACATCGCCATCACACTTGTCCACTGTTCGCAGTGCATAGGAGCAAAAAACCCACCGGCTGCTACTTTCGTAACTCATGTCCTTATTTTTGGGAAAACTCTCCTACGGCCCCACCCCACTTGGCGACCGACCACTCCGAACAGTTGACTGACACAACTGGCAATGGACATATTAGTGATCAGTTCTGATTGATAATAAACATAGAATGAATACACCACCATCATCAAATGAATTAATCACATTTTTGTACAAGTACAATACATAAAATTATGGATTATCACACAACAATAGTAATAAAATGCAATGTAATTCAATTCAATACAATTTATTTTTATTTATATAGCGCCAAATACAACAAATGTCATCTCAAGGCACTTAGATAATAAAGTCCAATTCAAGCCAATTGGAATTAAATTCATTGTAATCATAATTATTCATAAAATAATCCAATTCGTTCATCCAATTCAAAAACAATTTCCTAGCTAAGGAAACCAACAGATTGCACTGAAAACTTTTTGTTTTTCGGTCCAATCTCCCGGCCTGAGGGTGCCTGAGGCGACTGTGGAGAGAAACGACTCCCTTTTAACAGGAAGAAACCTCTGGCAGAACCAGACTCAGGAAGGGTGGCCATCCGCCTCCACCAGCTGGGGTTTGAGAAGACAGAAAGGGGGGGAGGGGGCCGCGGCGGCGGCGGCACTGTAACACCATTCAAAGGATATCTGTTGGAACAGGGAAACACGAGTTAATGACCTCAATAATGTCACATATACATAAAGAGAGTAAAGTGAGGAAAGGTGTGACAGATGAGGCACCCCAGCAGTCTAGGCCTATAGCAGCTTAACTATGGGATGTTTCAGGATCACCTGAGCCATCCCTAACTATAAGCTTTATCAAAAAGGAAAGTTTTAAGCCTGGTCTTAAAAGTCGAAAGGGTGTCTGCTTCCCGGACATTTACTGGCAGCTTATTCCACAAGAGAGGGGCCTGATAACTGAAGGCTCTGCCTCCCAAACTGGCAGCTGGTTCCACAGAGAGGGGCCTGATAACTGAAGGCTCTGCCTCCCAAACTGGCAGCTGGTTCCACAGAGAGGGGCCTGATAACTGAAGGCTCTGCCTCCCAAACTGGCAGCTGGTTCCACAGAGAGGGGCCTGGTAACTGAAGGCTCTGCCTCCCATTCTACTTTTAGAAACTCTGGGAACCTCAAGTAAACCTGCAGTTTGGGAACGAAGTGCTCTGTTAGGAAAATATCTTATAATGAGATCTTTAAGATATGATGGAGCTCGGTCATTAAGAGCTTTATATGTAAGGAGAAGAATCTTAAATTCTATTCTGAATTTAACAGGGAGCCAATGAAGAGAAGCTAAAACTGGAGAAATATGATCTCTGCTGTTAGTTCTCATCAGAACTCTGGCTGCAGCATTTTGGATCAGCTGGAGGCTTTTCAGAGAATATGTGGGACAGCCCAATAATAAAGAATTACAGTAGTCCAATCCTGAAGTAACAAATGCATGGACTAGTTTTTCTGCATCACTCTGAGACAAGATGTTCCTGATTTTAACAACATTACGAAGATGAAAGAAGGCAGTCCTAGAAACCTGTTTTATATGCGAGTCAAATGATAAGTTCTGGTCAAAAATAACTCCAAGGTTCCTCACTGTAGAACTAGAAGCCAAGGAAATACCATCTAGAGTAACTATATAGCTAGACAATTTCTCCCTGAAGCGCTCAGGTCCAAAGATAACAACTTCAGTTTTGTCTGAATTTAGAAGCAGACAGTTCTGAGTCATCCAGGTCTTTATGTCTTTAAGACATGCTTGTAGTCTGACCAACCTATTGGGTTCATCTGGTTTTATAGATAAATACAACAGGGTATCATCAGCATAGCAATGGAAATTTATGCTATGCTGTCTAATAATGTTACCTAATGGAAGCATGTATAAAGTGAAAAGAATCGGTCCAAGCACAGAACCCTGGGGAACTCCATGACTTAGTCTGGTGTGTGAGGAAGATTCTTCATTTACAAGAACAAACTGAAATCTATCAGATAAATATGACTTAAACCAGCCTAATGCAGTTCCTTTAATCCCAATAACATGTTCAAGTCTCTGTAATAAGATACTGTGATCGACCGTATCAAATGCAGCACTGAGATCCAACAGGACAAGCACAGACACAAGTCCGCTATCAGAGGCTAAGAGGAGATCATTGGGAACTTTCAGCAGTGCAGTTTCTGTAATGCAGCTTTCCAGTCCCGTCCCATCTCCCGTACTCTGGTGTCGTCTGCTTCTGGCCAAACATCCGTCCGGCTGGGTCTGGAACTGCTAAGCTAACTCTGGGAGGAGAGGTCGCCAGTACGTCACTCCCAATCAAAGAGATCTTCAGCATCTCTTCTCCCTGTCAGACTATACTTGGTACCACCCCCGAGGAAAGAATCTTGTGAACCGTCCGTTGGTAACCTTCATTCGTTGACCCGCTCTCCCATGCGTTGGTCCTCAGACCTGGTCTCGCATGGTCATCTGCCTCCTGATTCCTTCCACTGTTTGTTCGAACATCACTTGCAGCAAACACCTTCTCAGAATGGGTATAATGCAACACACCAATAGGGAGACCATTATCACTATCAACAATATAGCTACTCCCGCTTTAACTGTCACCGCTCCCCCTTCTCCCAAAATCCCATACAGACCAGTCCACCACCATTCACCTCCCCCAGCATCACTCTTCAGCTCCTCTCTCCGTTCTCTGAACTCCTTCACAGCCGTTGTAAACGTTCCATCAGCTGCAGTGTTCCCGGGTATAAATGTACAACATTTTCCCAACCAACTACACCTGGCAAACACCACTTTTGCCTTCTAATATCCAATCTAAAACTTGTCTGTCCTACCAAGCCATCCCACTCGTCTCATGTAGTTGTTCTCCAAAGCCTGCAAACCCTTCACTCGTGTAGTTAAGAATTCTCTGTTGGTTGTAGTATATGTAATTAATCCACTCCACATTTTTGTTAATTGTGATCCACGGCAAAATAGACTCAAATCCAGCTGCGATCTCACTGCATGCTTTGAACTCAAAAGGAATCCCTCTCGGCTGCCATATTGCATCCAAGTAAACGTGCTTATCCATGATGTAGTTACCACTAGATCTTTTAACTCTCCCATTTTCCACATCCAACCCCAGTAACTCGTTTACCTTGCCATACACTAACACAACTGATGTTTCCATCCTCACAAGTGCGCAAAGACCTAACTATCCGCTATTGGGTGTGTCTGATCCCCAAAAAGATATAGAGTTAGAATTGTCATTTCTATATTTTCACATTTTTGATCCAAAGGAACCGGATTTTCAAACCACACAGGTGTCCTGATAAATATTGGATTCATATTTGCGTGTGGAAACCAAGATAAAACCCATGCGACATTGCATTTAACAGTAGTATTACCTACGTGAGTTCCACTGACATTATTAAATCCATCACTTGTAAAGTATTCAAACTCACCATCGTAGTCTACTATATAATCAGTGGGAGGCCCATCCTGTGTTGTACTCAGATTAAATTCAGCACAAGAAGACTCCAATTTGTGGCCCTTCCCTATTTTGAAAACAGTTATGTAATTTATTTGGCCCAAACATCAATCTGCACTTAATCCCACACATAGGAAGCTTAAACAATAACCATTTATCCTCTGCCGATGTGAACCTACCTTCTCTGCATTCCCGTTGCTGGACCACTGCACAGTCCCTGAAGGTGTGTGGCTCTGGAACAACAACAGGCAATGCTCCTGGAGCGTCTGTGTATATGAGACACTCTGTCACTGTCAGTTCTCTTGTAGTGTACCATGCCCATCTATACCACATATTCTGTGCTGCCTTCCCCCACAAACCATCTTCAACAGTTACACTGTTTTCCTGTCTCTACCTGTGCATGTACACTCCGTCTGTTCTTGGATTAACATGATTATTCCGTCCTGTAGTGCTAATGGTATCAAGTCCCTCTAGACTTTCACGAGAAATCTTTCTATCCTTACAACCATTGTGAACAACTTTTTTCTGACCCGAGGACAACATGATCTTACTAGATTGCCCCTTTGTCGTGGCGTCCAGAGGCGGTGATTCGGTCATCTCCTCCTCCGGACTCATGATCCACACCTCCTCACACTTCCTTTATTCCCCCGTACTTAAATTCAAGCTTAACAGATACCTCTTCACGACTAGCTCTAGTGTGTATTGCTGGCAAAGTTCGTGGTGTGGAATGGTCTGAGTGGGTGTGTATTGTTGCATCATACTCATCTGACCCAGGCTGGCTACTTCCCCTGCGGGGTGGCTTCCTCACGGGACCCTTCCCGCCTCTCCTGTTTGCGGGATCCCGTCCAACATCTCCAGGCTTCGTTCTCCTGAGCCCATGCTGTCGGCCAACACCCACACCTGGATCCTCATAAGTGCCAGAAATCTTAACCTCTTCCTTTTGTTCATCCTTCCCCTCGGACTTAAAGCTGCAGTCTGCAACTCTTTTTCAAGCATAATGCCTGGAACTGTCCGGGGATTCTGAAAGTAGTACATTAAATACCCCAATACAAAATAAAAAGAGTTCTCTAGGTCCCCTATATGTCCCGCTAGGTCCCTCCAAAGCCAGCAGGTTTGTTTACAAAATTGCAGATCGGACCGGTAAAAGGTAACCAATCAGGTTACGAGCTGGGCTCTGCTGCCTGTCAATCACCGATTGTGCACGCGCGATACAAGGTAGGCTCGTCCCCACGCTTATTTATCTGGACTATTGAACTTCATTACGGGCTAGTCTACTTACTGTGTCTTCCATGATCGCAAATGACAGGTGAGTTGATGAATGAGGAGTCGTGTAGGCGCATCTGGCGTGCACGTCTACATGCACGAGTTCTCATGTGTTTTGAAGGGGCGGGACAGGAAGTTGAATAACTTTTTATTTTTCGGTTAAAAAATAAGCATTTCTTGCATTTTGCGACTACGGAGGTCACCGTTTTCAACTTCAAGCGTTCTGATAGATCATGTAAACTCTTAAAATGCCAAAAATTAGGACTTTACGTATGACAACAACAAATCTTGCAGACTGCAGCTTTAACTCCGTCTGTGTCTTTAGTCCGAACCTTAGTGTAGTGATTCAAATGGTACCATGTGTTGCTACCTTCCACTTGAACTGCTGTTGACGTTGCTCACACCATTGTGTACGGTCCTTCTCGTCTTGGCTCAAGCCACTTCCTCCGGAACACTTTGATGTGCACCTGGTTGCCTGGCCCCACTGGTCTCTCAACCAGCTGTTCGAGACCTGAGTCTCTGGACTCCTCCTGTAGATAGATTGTTCTGTGGATTGCAGTTAATTGCTTCATGTAAGCTGTCCACTCTGTTTGCACCTGCTCAAGTGGGGGCCCTCTAAAGGGACCTCTCACCGAGGTGCCGGCATGGGTCGACCCGTTAGCATTTTATGCGGTGTTAGTGCGTGACTCTATGAGTCTGCATACGATAGCTCATTAGTGCAAGCGGCAAAGCATCTAGTTAGTTTAGTTGGAGCACAGATTCAATTCAATTTCACTTTCCAGGTTCCATTGATCCTCTCAACCATCCCTTGACTCTGTGGATGATAAACGGCCCCACAGTGCTGCTTGATGCAACTTTCTAAACAAACACTGAACCAGTATTTGAGCTAATCTCTGATGGAATGACAAACAGAGGAATCACTTCTCTTACCAAAAATTTTACGACTGTCTATCCAATATGTATGACCAATATCCATGTGGTGGCGCGACCTCTGGCTCCAGTAACACCATTGGTGCCAAAACAGCAACCTGGCACTTTGATGCTACTTTCGCTGCTTCATCAGCCGCGTTACTACCTTTACTGACCATTTCGTTACCTTCACGATGTGCTTGACACTTTATCACTGCCAGTCCCGAGGGGAGCATCATGACTGCAATCCGCTCCTTCATTTGGACCTCCTGTCGCACTGGACTCCCGTCTGCCCTTCTGAACCCTCTCTGCTTCCAAACTGCTCCAAACAAATAGCAAATATCATGAGCATATGCAGAATCTGTGTACACATTTGTAACCTTACCTTTCACCAGTCAACATGCTTCCGTTAATGCCTTAAGTTCAGCCAACTGTGCCAAACATGACCGTTCACACTTCTCAGCTTTCACCGTCACAAAGTTCTCCACCTTCCTGTTTCACAACTGCAAAACCTCATGATCACCCAAATGGTCTCAACACATGATCCATACACAACATAAGTGACGTCAGCCTGCACAAGTGAAGTTGCTTCTAAGTCAGGTCTCAGTTTAATGTATCTCACAGCTTCTGACACCCGCTCATGTGGTTCTCCTTCAAACTCACGTGGAATGTCATCCGCAGGATCCGATGTAGTACACTTCTGTATTCACACATCCGGACGTGTCAAAAGATGCACAACCTGCAAACATCCTGTCCGAGTCACAACATACCTACTCTGATTTATTAGTTCTGAAATCTTATGGTTTTTATTGGTGACATATAAGAAAAATGGCTTCTCATATACTAGTGTTGGCCGTTTTGGATGACTTTTGCAAATTTTGTTTCAAACTTTCAATGGCTAACTTAGCCTCGGTTGTCCTCTCCAGTTGTGCTTTCAACCTTTGATCTTTGGATTTTTCATGATTCCTTTCAGAGGAAGCACATTTTATTGCATAATCCTCCCCAAAAAGATCATAATTGTTTTATTTTAATTTTATTTATTTATACATTTTGGATACGGCACTTTACTTACTCCCCCCACGTGGGATGGAGAGATATCAGTAGTTCCCTATGGGATAAATAGATACTCTAATTTAGGCTAACAATGCTAAAATTTAAATTAGAAACTTTGTTTTGTTTAAATTTTAGAAATTTTGTAATAGTGACACATTTAATTTCAAATTTAGAAACTTTGTTTTGTTTTGTAATTTGTTTTGTAATGGTGACACACCTGAGGGCGGTTTTTAAACCCTTTTGAGTACGTCTGATGTAAGTGTACTTCTTACCTCTATATGTCAATGTAAACCAAAACTGGGATTCCTCTGCCAGAGGAACGCCTTGGACCTGCCGGGTCACTTGCTCCGCCCCACAGGGACTGGCCACGGTCCTGCCGAACACTCGGGTTTCTCGGTGCTCTCGGACAGCTGTCAGCAAAGTGTCCCCTCTCGCCACAGGCCCAACATGCTCCCGAGGACCTTCGTCCTCCAGGTGCACCTCTTCTTGACCTTTGACAGGGTCGACGATGGACTTGCCCCTGTGATGGCTGTTCAGCGGCCCCCACTGTCATGGCCTCATTTCGTACTTCTTGCTTCGCTTGCAGTTCTTCTAACTGCAACCGTGCAAGTTCCCTTTGCATATCCTTCTCCTGCTCCTTCCGTTTCAGTTCTTTTCTGTATTTGTTTACTGCATGCACCACGTGGTCTCGGAATTGCCCATGTGACATTGAATTCAACCCCACCACATCCTCCAGCCTCCCCTGAACTGGGGCAGGCAGAGCCTCTTTGATGGAAACTCTGAACAATGTCACCCAAGCTGGGCTCTTCTAGATTTCTCCCTCAGACTCTTGTCTCCATTTCTTCAATTGTTGTGCAATGTACACAACCGGACTCTCTGTTCCTGACAGTGGTTCCCCCTTTAATCCTTCGAGGTCCACTCCCACGGGAAACTCAGCTCGTAACGCTCTCCAGAGTGCAGCTCGATATGCATTAAAACCAGTTCCATCAGCTCGGTGGCTTAACATCCAGTCATTCTCACTGTGTCTCAAAATGCCCTCCATGGTAGAAGTTCCAAAGCACAGTGCCCACACTACCTTAAAGCTGCCGTCGGCAACTTTTTTTTAGTCATATTAGCTTGAACTGTCATGGGATTCTGGAAGTAGAATATTAAATAGTCTGTTTAGGAAAAATCCCGAATTCTGTAGCTCCCTCTGAAGCCTGTAATCGTGCTTGCAAAAATCGAGCGCTCCCGGCTGTTTTTAACCAATCACATCAGGTTTATTATTTATCTATTATCTGAGCAGAACAGTCACCAACCACGTCTTCCATGCTGAGCGTGAGTCTGCCCCCAGCTTGTGTGCGCGCACACTGGTGTGAACTCACGTGCACAACCTCGTCCACAGAGGGGGAGGAACCTGAAAGTTGTATCAGTTCGAATTTTCCGACTTTAGACTCGGAATTTTGAAAACCTGCCGACAGCAGCTTTAATGTGTCCCACAGACAACAGTTTATGCACAGTCTCTTGTTCAAAAGCTCTTATCCATCTACTTGCACCTGTGTGAAAATCCGGCAATCGAGCAACCAGCCCCGCCAGGTCGAGCGTCTGCCACAGCACATACTGTCCCTGCTTAATTTCTATCAAACTCGCTGCTGACGCTGTTGGACTCTTATGTTCTTCAGAAGATGCCTTTTGAACTGGTGGTGCCAGTTCGGGTGATTTTTGATCTTGTGGGAGCTGTCCCCTTGCCTGATCTGAATTACAGACGGCGTCTGGCTCAGGAGCTCCATGACTGCTTGATGTAGCTATTTGTGGTCCTGGACGTTCATGAGATATTTTATAATCTTTTATTTCAGAATCTCCTTGTATGTTTGCTGCTCCTGGCAGTGTTGGATATAGCTCTGCATTTACAAAGAAATGTAAAACTTTTAATTTAAGCTCTCTTTTTTCCTGTCTCTTTTTGCTTCTGTCCTTTGGTTTGTAAGCTTTAATCCTTTGTTCCATAATCTTACAGGCTGTTACATTGAAAGTGCCAACTTTTGGCCAGGGTGTGGCCTTATTCTTTGTTCATTTTTCCCATTTTTGAGATATCTTTTTAATATCTTCGGAATGTTCAAGATGCTTGGCGCTGATGGTTATTTTTGGTGTTACATCCATTGTTTCACCCAGTTAGTTCCCTTCTTTTGACTTTTTATTTACTTATTTTTTTTTTTTAAATTTAATTTTATTATTATTATTATTTTTCCCTTTTTTTATTTTTCGTTTAACAACTCTTGAAAGTCAATTTAAATGAAACTAACTCTAATCAATGCTAATTTAATGCTCGGCTAAATTTAGCTTAGATGTTGCTAATTATGCTAATTGTTGGCTTGGATATTATCAATGCTAATGCTAATGTTAGCCTATGTTCGCTTTGAAAGCTTATGCTCTAGGTTGGTTTCGAAATTAAACCAATGTTAATTCAATGTTAGGCTAATTTAGTTTGTTGCTATTTTGATTTCTAGTTTGGAGTTAGGTTACTATTAGCTTATTGCTAATGCTAATGTTTGCTAACCAATGCCAATTGATGTTAGTTTCCTGGCTGTTGCTAATAAATGCTAACTTATTGCTAATTAAAAATTAAACCAATATTTGCCTTATTGTTATTGCTAATCAATGCTAATTGTATTTCTGATCAATGCTAATTATTGCTAACGAAATGCTAACAAATGCTAACTATGCTAACCAATGCTACTTATTGCTAATCACTACTAGCTTCCTTGTTCCTTGTGGAGGGGGGCGTGGTGCATCAGGTGCAGAGGAGAGGTGGGAAGGGCTCAGAGGACAGTGGGAGGGGAGATGATTGGCACACCTGTACATCGTCGGCTAATCATTCTCCCCTTATCAGTAGCGTGCTGGTCCAGGCGGGAGGAAGGAGGATCGAGAACGAGAGCCAGAGGACTGGAAGAGTAGCAGACGAGCAGGACAGAGGGACCGACGATCGTCTGCTGCCGT